>NW_015629561.1:1305520-1316491 GCF_001515625.1 Sinocyclocheilus rhinocerous
TATATATATATATATATATATATGTGTGAAAATGATGACTTTATCCATCTCAGGATGAGAAAACGGCCTGAAGCGACCAGCATCCGTAGAACAATCCGGCCAGTGGAGGGACTAGGTGAGGGCTCATCCGGAGCAACAGGGGGTTTAAAGACCTCCTCCATGCCAGCAGGTGGATATGCCAAGGAGGGCACAGACAAGCGGCCGGTCAGTGCTCACAGTGTCCTAAACTCCATCACCCGACACTCCTCTCTGAAGACTAAGGTAGAAGGTCCTCAGCTCCGCAAGTCCACTCCTGCAGGACGATCAAAGAGTTTCAGTAATCACAGACCACTGGACCCAGAGGTCATCGCTCAGGTGGAGCACAGCTCACAGGTACAACAAACCCAGAATCTGGGCATGTCATTCAGTGTGGCACTGCTTATTATTTAAATTCAGAAACATTCAGACCCTGTCAGTTTTCATACACACTTACACTGAATAAGAATGATATGCATGTAAACAGAAAATAATTTTTTCCCACTCCGGAAATAGTCCTGAGCTCTCCAGAGGAGTGTCTGTGTTTTTTAGAATGTCCTATTTATCTTTCTTTGAGCTGTAATTTCACGGCTGGATAGAGGGCCAGAATCGATCCCGGCTGTGGTTATAATTGAGTTCGAGTTCCTGCGGTCCAGTCATTCTGAGTGTGGACATCTCACAATTTTATTGTTGTACTTGCTACACAACAGTTGTTGTAGATGTGCATCGCAGTTGTTGGATGTTGTTTTTTTGAAAAGGAGTGAAATACTGGAAAATGCCACTAAAATCCATCAAAATGTGGCTACCATTCAAATTTTTTCATAAAAAAAAACAAAGCAGCCAGTTCACCGGTAACTTTTTTTGAAATTGCAGCATATACATGGTATAAATTGCAAACAAAATGTTATATACAAAAATATTACAAACAAAATATGATCTGTTAACCAGGTAACCAGGCTTTTATAAGGAATACTTTTATTTGATGTTATTCGTGACCTTTTTAAGGTTGTTTTTAATTTTGGTTTTATTTATGAGACCGCAAATGCACTGTGTGAATTCAAGTGTTTTATTGTAAATTAAATTAAATTGAATGAAATTATAAGAATAAAATAAGAAGAAACTATCTTGTGCCGTTCATCAAAAATATTCATTAGAAAAAACTGATAAAGAATTCAAATTAAAAATAAAATAGTAAAATAATAGAATGTTTTTATATTATATGTTTTATATACTAATATTATATAAAATTAATATAAATATAAAATATATTTATATCCATATTTTCTCTTTTTGTTTTTCTTAATTTATCTCTTTTTTTCAGGACATTGAGGCGACTATGAACACGGCTCTAAGTGAGCTGCGAGAGCTGGAGAGGCAGAGCAACGTCAAACACGCTCCTGACGTTGTGCTTGACACTCTAGAGCAGCTGAAGAGCGGAGGGGCGTCTGAACCCTCCAGCCCGCTTCATTCCCGCCTGCTCCGTGAGGCCGACTCCTCCCAGCATCCTCTGCAGCGCAGCGCCAGTTCGGCCAGCGACATGCCCTCCACCTTCCGGCCCGGCAAGAGCTCGGGTCCCAAGAGCCCTCTGTCATCAATGTCTACCACAGGTCTGTCCGCTTCCAGCTCCACCTTCAGAGATAACAAACCCCCAGCCACCAAACCCAAGCCTGTGGTGTTCCCAAAAAGCAGTTCGGCCGGGGGCAGTCCGGCGATGGGATCCCCGACCACCACCATACCGCCAACACCACCACCCCCTCCACCACCCACCGACAAGTCCTGCCCGGTCTGAGCGTTTACAGCCTCGATCTGTGATCCGTTTCTTAGGAATTCCAAGAGCACCCTCTAATACTGACTTTTTTGGATCTTAACAGAAAACTGCGGACAACTTAACAGACTCAAACTGATATTGGATGCTTGCGTGAGTGAGCTTGAGTTTGTGTGTGTGTGTGGAATTAATATACACTTGTGGAAATATTGAAGTGGTTTTAAAACACTGTTTTAGTTTGGATTGAGACATGGACATAAGCAATCACTCTTCTCTAAGCCCAAAATTAGTGGTTTCGATTTTTTCCGCCTGTATATAGACTGATTTTATAGGAAAGGGGTCAAACTTTGAGGACGAACGAGCAGTGGATGTGCTTTCCGAGGACACTTTCTTCCCCTCAGACTTTGGTGCTGGTGCAGCTTGAAGCAGGTTACAGACGGCACAGCATCGTAGTGAATAGAAACAAATTTTCCTGATATGAATTTGCCACTTCTTGTCACATAACAGCATTACAACCTGATCACAAATCTGTCTTTTTCTACAGATTCTACGAATCTGTTATACAATAATCAGTAGTTACAGTTCATATAATCCACATTGGCACAGTCTCTGCTTCTCTTTTTTACAAATCTTGCCATCAACAGGCAATTAAACACACCAAATAAAGGAATAGGAGCATCTCTGCATGAGGATTCATGATACAAGATATTTGCATGGTGAACATGGATTCCCTAAGAAACAGATTCATTTCCATACACATCAAAAGCACTTCTGAAATTATTAACAGTCATAAACTGTTAGTATAAAATATAATAGTCATTTTATTGTACTATTATATCAGCGGGCACATAAAAAGAGGGTGTTGATTTGTATAAGTTTAATAATCATGATTATAACTGGAAAAAAGTATCTAAAAATGAGGAATGTCATGCAAGCACATTATTTCTTCATAGCCCGTGTATAAAAATAAAACGTAATTTTATTTAATTTTCCTTAGGTCATTACTCACCTTTGGGTCTGTATCATGGTATCTATGTATTAGTATGTGTGTTTTCGTACAGTATGTATATTCTGAATCTTAACAGCAGCTTTTAAAGATTTACGGCTTTACAATACAAACAAAGGGAAAGACTTCAAACAGACTAACGGGGGACACATGCAAAAACGTAGCTTGCTTTCCTCAGTTTTTCCAACTCAGAAAGGATAAGCATGCAAAAAGCCTCTTTAAAGTCTGACAATCTTCATCACACGGTCTGCCTGATTATGCCTTCGACAGAATGGATCGGACAAGTCTGTATTTTCCTAAGCGAGGCCTTATTGTCTTAGAAAATGAGTTGTGGTGGTTTGCAAAAGTAGCCTGCTTCACTTTGAAGCATTACAAGCCCTGTACATTCTAACATGCATGACTGACTGTGACTCCTGGAAAATATCTACGGACAGACTGAGATGTTTATGACCCAGGCTTTTTTTTTTTCCCCCCCCAAATAACTTTTTTGAGGACAAGCCTTTTCCTAACGTCTTATTTTCTGAATGTGTTGTCGTGTTCTGAAAATGTCTTCACAGGTGGTTACATTTGTTCATGTATTAATGATTGGACGTATTCTGTGTATGTTGTTCCCGATACCTCATAAAGGCAACTGGAAACTGTCTTATTGGAGTTCTTTTGTGAGTGGGACTTTTACATGCAAATGACAGCAGGAAACTCATGGTGTGTGTTTAATGTGTAATGTTAATAGTATGCTGTTGGCCGAGGCCTCTGTTTACACACATACTGTTTTCTTTCATTGTGTAAATTGAAATCAATCATTATACACCTGAATCTGCATTGTATGTTTGTGAACGAATTAAGTGATTTTCTTTCTTTTTTTGTAATCATAACTATTGTTAAAATGTAATTCCTGTCCAATTGAAACAAGGCCGTAAAATGAATTGTCTTGTCAGATATATTTATAGTTGTCCATTCAGATATCTGTTACCAGAGAAACCTGTGTTCAGATGTACTTACAATATATTGTGTATATACAATAGTGTACATTACAGAGGTACATTCTTTTTCTTCATATTTTGTTTGTGGGTTTTTTTTTTTTGGGGTACAGTATTGTACAGTTACAGCAATAGTAGTTGCCACTCAAATATACATTATATAATTCCACGTGTAGTTCCTGTAGTAAACATTTTTAAATAAAAAAAATTGCTTGCTAAATGTGTATTTGATTAATTGTTTCAATAAAAAAGTGCACAAATTAGAAAATTATATTTTTCCTAATATTGCCAGTCACTTGTTCATTTTAAATAAAAAGCTTGCTAAACGTCTCTTTGATTGTTTAAAAGTAATTAACTTTTTTTATATATTTTTTTACACTTTTACTAGCCACTTTTTTTCATTTTAAATGAAAAATTGCTTGCTAGACATGTCATAGATTATTTCAATTAAAAAAAATTGCTTTTACCCATTTTTACAAGACCCTTTTTTATTTTTGCAAACACAATTTTTTTTTTTTTTTTTGCCAGCTTTTTTTTTTTTAAATTTGAATATGTAAGTGGGCATGGATCTCTTTCTGATGCGTTTTAGCGTCAATCCGAGATATCTTACACTGGCTAGCATTAAGCAATTATAGCCTAACCCACCATTACACAAAAAGTACCCACATTTAGCTTTCACACATTTGTTTCAAACATTTCAAACATTTGTTGTTTGTCTCAGCAGCTATGTTTTAAAAATACCTGAGTGACTGCATCATATCTGCAGGTGTTCCTTCCCTGCAGCTCCCATTTCTCATGAACTTCAGGTCTATTTCCTGATTCTTTAGTGTTCATTCACTGGACCAAAAAAGTAAATGAATTAAAAAAAACAAAGAATCCAACATAGTATGGAATTTCATTAGTAATTTCATTAGAAGTTTGTCCACTTGCTAAGGATTAAAAAATATAAGGATCAAAAAAAAAAAAATTGCAACATAAATCATACATACTTTTCTGTTATTAAGAACCTTGGGACGCCTATTCTTTTCTTGAGGAAATGTAAAATATATTTAAAGTGCTACAATTTGATTAATAATTTATCCTTCGCAGGAAATAAGGACACTTTTTCAGCTTTAGTTTTTTTTTTTTTTTCTACAGAAATACAGGAAGACCTTGTAAAAAAAATCTACTAGAATATGCAAATCTAGGTCAAAGTTATCTTCTTGTGTCATACGTTCCACTCTGAACAGACGTCAGACAAAAATGCTTTTAATAAGAGAAGTATGAACTAGCCTTTCTGCCTCATATTGCAGCTTTAAATTCCGTCCACCAGAGGGCGACATACTTTTTGGTTTGTTGTCTAGTAATATAGTGGAATAAAATAGTGGTTTGCACATCATCGACATAAGATGATCCACAATTTAATATTTTAACTTGTGTTATGTCTTCTATCTAACTTTAAGATAAAATCATATATTAAGAGAAAATGCACCAGTACCCTTAACTCAAACGCGATGCACCGAACAAGGAAGTTCCTGACAGAAATGAAAGGAAAGTTTCTGGTCACAATGGTTTCCGTCGAGCTGCTCTCAGGACTTCTGCTAGAGGACTGCAGGTGTAATTAACATTAGTCCATAGAAAAACTCAAATTGGGATTAAAGTGGGAAATGCGCAGGCATCTAACACACAAATGGTTGGTTTGTTCGTTTTTTGTGATTTTCTTGTGTTGTCAGTCAATCAGTGTGATGACGATAGCGATGATGTTTGTGGTGATCTGAAGGAGAAATCCTCCTCAGAGGCAGTGTATTTAGACTGTCTTTCGTCTTTCCATAAATAACTTATTTTTGGAGAAATATGATTATGTGTATGTGTCTTCCGTGTTTGCAGGTCAAATTGAAAGGAAATGGATTTTATTTGACGCTTCTGTTGTGATGTGAGTGACTTTTGAGACGTGTTGAGTTCACAAATAAACCGGTGAGTCACTTTTGCTTAAAACAACAGCAAGTTAGTTGGATGGATGAGAGAAATATGTATTTAGATTCTGTTTACCTTACGATTAGCTCTAAAAATTAAAGCACTTAAAACTTATTTTCATTCAACTTAGCATACTGTTTGAAGGTACTAACCAGGAGTTCATTGGCAACATTATTTGCATTTACAGTATGAACAGTATGATACTGTAAATGTATATACTGTAAAAATATGTACTGTAAAAATATATATTTCAACTACTGCTGAAATATATATATATATATATATCATCCTTGGCTGTGATTTACTGAGACGTTATTTATTGAGACGAAAATAAGAAATCTATATATTCTTGGAGAAAATGGTCAAATATTTCTTATTATTATCGATGTATATATATATATATATATATATATATACATACATACATACATGCATACACAGGGTTATTCTTGGTTTCAAGGTTATTACTACTTTGTTATTACTTTTTTAATATCGGACCTCTAATAAATGCCTTTCTAAATAAATGCACTTTGACTCCTTTTGTTCTAAAGTGAAGTTCTAAGAAAAATGTGTCTAAAATGTACGTTTTGGGGCCACTGTGGATACTTCATTAATCCAATGAGTGAAAATGCAGTAATTATTGGAGGACAGGTAATCATGAGAGAAACTTAGCGTTAAATATTTCCTGCTCTAGAGAATCTTTGATTATTTTTCTGTCATACACAGATCCGATCATGTCATCCGCTTGTGTCAACACAATGACAGCAAGTACAGCAAACCACCTTTGGTCGCTGGATGATGTTCTTGGTCAGGGAGCTACAGCAAGCGTCTACAAAGCACGAAACAAAGTACTTTATCATTATTACAGTTTTCCCATTTCCATTACACAAACAGCTCATAGACTTGACACTTTACACTAAATGACACTTTATATTGCTGTAGAAAACAGGTGAGCTGGTTGCTGTGAAGGTCTTTAACTTGGTGAGCTACAACAGGCCATATGAAGTTCAGATGAGGGAGTTTGAGGTGCTGCAGAGACTCAATCACGTCAACATAGTTAAACTCTTTGCTGTGGAGGAGGTACGTATCTGATGTGGTTTGTGACACTGTTCAAAAATTTCCAGCCACGGTACCGCTGATTTTTCAGACAGTGCTTTGATGTTTGAGTTTCTCATGATGCATTGTATCAGGGTCATTTATGGCCAACTTTCTAAAGAACAGCACAAAACTGCTGTATTTAGTGCAGTGAAATTGATTTGATAATTATTCACCTTTAGTACTCAACTCATTGTATGGTTTAAGAGTTAGAAATAGCCTAAAACAAGGATGATAATTATGTTGCAACCGTTTGTATTGAAATCATTTATGTACACTACTGTTAAAAAAAAAAAAAAAAGTTCAGTATGGGTCAGTAAGATTATTTTTATTTTTTTTTTTTTTTTTAAAGAAATTATTACAGTCATTGTATGGTTTAAGAGTTAGAAATAGCCTAAAACAAGGATGATAATTATGTTGCAACCGTTTGTATTGAAATCATTTATGTACACTACTGTTAAAAAAAAAAAAAAAGTTCAGTATGGGTCAGTAAGATTATTTTTATTTTTTTTATTTTTTTTAAAGAAATTATTACAGCAAGGAACTGGAGAGTCAGTAAATATGTTTATAATTGTGCAAAATATTTATATTTTAAACAATTTAAAAATATATATATTTTAGATTCATCAAGGAATCTTGAAAAATATGTATCATGGTTTTAATAAAAGATTGATTATGAGAAGAAATGTTTATTGAGCTCCAAATCGGTATATTAGAATAATTTATAAAGGATCATGTGACACGGATTCAGCTTTGCTATCACATGAATAAATTACATTTTAAAATATTTTACAATAGATTCTTTTTAAATTGTAATAATACTTCACAATATTACTGAACTTTGATTAAATGAATGCAGCCTTGGTGAGCGTAAGAGACTTCTTACTGACCTCAAAACAATAAAAATATAATAATAATAATACAAGTTTTTAATTTTAATCTTTGCACAAACATTCTGATATTAAAATGTTATAAAATGCCAACAATAAAAGCAACTAGGTTAGCTGATTACCTTGAAAGTCCATAGATATCACCATCAGTTCAAACTGCTGTTGGCGATTTTTCCAACAAGCAGATGTGATGAGACCTGTTTTCCTGGGTTTGGTCAGGTGATGTTCAACATATACTCCATTATGTTAAACTAGTTTGACTCCCCACCTAAACTAGATCTGAGAGGTGAATGTTAAACGCACTGCCTTCAGTTCTATTCCTGTGCATGTCAGATGCATATGAACCCAAAGCAGAAGGTTCTGGTCATGGAGTTCTGCTCAGGTGGCAGCCTGCTGAACCTGCTAGAGGAGCCAGAGCATGCGTTTGGACTTCCTGAGTCTGAGTTCCTCATTGTATTACAGTGTGTGGGTAAGGACCAACAGAGGAAATTAAATGGTTAAATCAGTAGTTTCCTCTCCATTACACATGAACGTGTTACGAGGCATTACTGTAGATAAATAGAGCTCTTTTCAGATTTTGTTTTTCTCCCATTTGCACATATACAGTCCAAGGAATGAACCACCTGCGGGAGAATGCGGTGGTGCACAGGGACATCAAACCTGGCAATATCATGAGACAAGTGAGTGAGGATGGGCGGTCGGTATACAAGCTGACGGACTTTGGTGCTGCCCGTGAGTTGGAGGACGATGAGAAGTTTGTGTCCATATATGGCACAGAGGAATATCTGGTAAGGAGGAAATGCTATTGCATTTCTTAAAATGGTTAATGCTGAAAAATGCCTCTTCCTGCATTTTTTTAGTGATTCACAGAAAATACGGCACATGCAGTTGCTTATCAGAAATGTAATCAGGAGTTTGATGTGGCTCCTTTCATCTGTCTGTGAATAAATGTAGTATCTGAAATAATAACTTTTGTGAACTGTGCTTGTGTGGTTCAGCATCCGGACATGTATGAGCGTGCAGTGTTGAAGAAGCCCCAGCAGAAAGCTTATGGTGTGTCTGTGGATCTGTGGAGCATTGGTGTCACCTTCTACCATGCTGCCACTGGCAGTCTTCCCTTTATACCATATGGAGGTCCACGCAGAAACAAGAAAATCATGTAAGAAATCTAATCTGTAAATTACCTATAAAATTGTTTAATTCTATTTATTATAATAAATTACATATTAATCATAATGGAAAATTATAGAATAATTGTAAAAATAATTTATAATGAAGAAAGAGCTAAAAGATTGACTTCTTTTAAAAATAAACATAAATAATAGAACGTTTATATTAGGCTTGTTTTTGTGCTATTTTTGGTGAATTATGGTGCACTCTCCAGGTACAAGATCACAACAGAGAAGCCAGAGGGAGCCATAGCAGGTGTGCAGAAGGTGGAGGACGGACCCATTGAATGGAGCTACCGACTGCCACACTGCTGCCAACTCTCAGAGTGAGTTTCTCTATGCAAAAGTGTGGTAAAAACATTGTGGACAGACAATATTGTCAAGGAAATTGTAAATGGACCTCAATCAGTAATGCTATTTATTTATATGCTAATTAAATTCTGACTTTGAAAGGAAATCCAATCCTTCATTATGTTGTACTGTATTAAATGGCTATTCACAACAAGGACAATCACTATATAACTATGAAATTTTTATAATTATTCCAATTTCATGCGAATAGGGATGTCCACACCACAACAATAATGATAATGGCACAGAGGAACAATATTGTTGGAATCACATTCAGAATTTTTTTTTCCAATCGATGAATTATAGAAACTGCATAATTGCAGCTCATGCAAAATAATAAACAATGTGATCATCTGTTAGTGTGGACAAAAATATAGTTATCCTTATATTTATAGTAATCATTCTTGGTGTGAACGGTCATGTGTAATTTTTGTGTTTGCCTGAGTTTTTTTGTCTACTGAAAATTGTACTGATCAACACCAAGGTCCACAGTATTACAGCTCATTGCATTGAGTTGTTTTCATTCACGTCAAATTAAAAACAGGCATCTATTGTGACTCATTTAAGTCTCATGCTTTTATGCATTATGAGTAACATGCTGGAAAGAAATCCTTGATAGTTCTAAGAACACTGAAGCCGCTTGGAGTTTGGCAGCAGATCACTAATGGCTCTGTTTTTTGTTTTGTTTTTTTCACAGGGGCTTGAATTCCCAGCTGGTCCCAGTGTTGGCCAGCATACTGGAGGCCAATCAGGAGAAGTGTTGGGGCTTCGTCCAGTTCTTTGCTGCCACCACTGACATCCTGCATGGCATCACGGTCCACATCTTCTCTCTCCAGCAGGCCACAACACACAGCATCTACATCCACTTTCACAACACGTATGTGATTTTCTTGAGAACAGATCTCTTATCTCTTCACTACAGCATCTAATACTGAAGTACTCCATGCAACTTCATTCAAATGTGGTCCAACTAGGCCTGGGCGATAAAACGGTATCGATATTTATCGACGGTACACCTTCTTCGATATCGATAGCAAAAATGTTTGATATAACGCACGATATAGGCACGTACTATGAGTGATGCAGACAGCACACACAAACACGAACACATGCTGAAATGAGTGCTGTGCCTGCCTGTGATGAGGAGATTGTGAATAAAGAATGAATATTAGTCGAATTTAAATAAACATTTGCATTTGAATGTTAGGTGTGCATCAGGGAGCGTCATCAGTGGCTAGATGCGGTGAGAATGATGTGAGTGACGTTGTTTCATTTTAATGTTTTGTTAGTCTAGCCCACGAGACGCGCCGCTGCTGCGTTATTCATTCAAAATATTAGAAGCTCAATGCAAAGAAGATCTTGATTAGGTTAAAACCGAAACCAAGCCATTCACACAGAACGCATATTCAGCGCATTTTTTAGACAGACAAATATGACTGCTGCACTCGCGTCTCACACAAGAGATGTATAGAAAACCATGCAAAGTTAAAAGAGTTTAAACTTTTAGAAAATACGTCACGAATTTGTGTAGGTTTATTCCTTTTCACTGCGTCTCATATGCTTTTAAATGCAGTCTGTGTGAATGGCGCTTCGGCTCTTTGGGCTGCTGCTACGTTATTCATTCAAAATATTAGAGAAATATAAAAGCTCAATACGGAGAAGATCTTGAATGGTTTAAAACCGAAAGCAAGCCATTCACACAGAACGCATATTCAGCGCATTTTTTAGACAGACAAATATGACTGCTGCA
>NW_015629561.1:1319437-1324398 GCF_001515625.1 Sinocyclocheilus rhinocerous
ATATTTGTTTAATTTTTATTGTGTTTGATTGTTAAAACAAAACATATTTGTTGTTTGTCTCAATAAATTGTGTTAATTATAAATACAGTGGTTAAATAAAAAGAAAAAAATTCTATTGCTTTTTGTTTTAAAATTATTAAAAAGTTATAAAAAATGTCAATAATTATCGATACCGAATGATGTGAAACATTATATCGTTGATACATTTTTTAGCTATATCGCCCAGCCCTAGGTCCAACGTATTTTTTAGTTTACTGTATAGGAAATTCTGTTTCTTTTTGTAAATACAGATGCCATTTTGGTTGTAGGTCCCCAAATGATCATAATTTAAAATCCATTTAAAATGATTACCTACAATTATATATAAGTATGAATAAGGCTGAGACTTCTCACAATGGTTCCAAAATGTTTTTGTTGTTGTTCTCCTCAAGGCTCTCAATCTTTTTTGAGGATGTTCAGGCCCAAACTGGAATTGAACCAGCAGCTCAACACTACCTGTTTCAGGGTCATCCTCTCATATTGGAGCCAAGCATGAAAGTAGTGAACCTTCCCCCCACCACTCCAGACCGCCCTATCATTCTCATCAGCCGACGACCAGAGAAGCTAGTAGGCTATTCATACAGAGAACGTAAGGACACAATAAATGTGTTTTTGTTTTTCTGCCTGGTGCCACAGTGCCAATTTTATGTTCAACCCTTTGTTTATAAAATAGCTGTTTGAGTGTGTCTTAAGTTTTTCAGTGTAATTTAATGTGTAATGTGTAATTTCACAAATAAATAAATCGAGGTAACATTGTCTCATTTCTTTATTTATTCTTCCGCCATCCCTTCTATTTTCATTTTTTCTGTAGCTGAGGCCCCCGCGATGCCCACAAAGTTTGACGTCATGGCAGATTACACTTTTTCCAAGGTAAGCAAGCCCCTTTGTTTTTATCCCTGGTTCTTATTTTTGCTGAACATTATAACACAATTATCCCTAAGCCTCTCACTGTGTCCTGTTGATTTTGTCCCTCCTAAAGACCATTGTCGGCGTCATCCATCAGTACCTGCGGATAGCCCGCTCACTCCAAAAGTACAGGGAACTGATTCTGCAGGGGTTCTATAGCTACATGTGAGCGCTTATATAATCACGATTCTGCATGAGTCGGTTACCTGGTAATTATTGCCACAAGAAAACAGAACCTGATCTTGACATTTTAGTGTGTCCAATAACAATATTCTTGACTTTTCAGTGAAAACACAGGTTTTGAATGCAGTAATGTGGCACACAGGATTGCCATGGTGAATATGAAGCTGCTTTCTTCTATCAGCACAGAGGAGCATCTCCATCGATTGTAAGAATCCACCAGTGAGATACAGACTGAATCTGTGTTTTAGTTTACTATATGATATCATGAATCTAATGCTTACTCTAGTTTAATAAGCATTATATGTAGTAAAGTATTTAGTGATGAATGTCTCTTGGTTCTTCCCAACCAGTGCTCAGAGGTTTGCACATGAGATTCCAGACTTTGTAGACAATAAGAAGAAACTCCCACTGGTAAGAGTTGTGCTTTGTGATATGTATATTGAATAAATGAACTCGAACACACAATAGTTTGCATCCTTGTGGTTTGTTATTGTGTGTAGATTGAAGAGGATTTGCAGCGGATGTATGGCAGTGGAGTCAGAGAGTTCCAGAATCAACTACAGCATTTGCATGTGATGCTGTCTAAACACTCCGAGACACTGGCCCAGGATAAGAGGTAACACAGCCTGTTAGGATAAGTTGGGGGAAAGTGATATAGTTTAGTATTTTCAAATGTATTCATCACAATATTGAATCATTACCTTGGTACCAAGAGATTTTCCTTTATTCTCTTATTTTGTTTTGATTGAAAAACTTTGAAACTAAACTTGAAAACTCTTTCTCTCTCCCTCTCTCTATGGATGGATAGATAGATAGACAGACAGACAGACAGACTGATTGATAGATAGCATTTTATCATGCAGTACCATGACATGGTAAAAAATTTCAACACAGCATTTGTCTAAATGTTGATTTAACTTGTTTTGTAAATTAAATTCAATAATAGACATCACATGTATAACATAAAAATACAAGCATGAACACAAAAAAGACATTATTCTCTAATTATACATTATTTCCAATGTATAATAATAATGTGGTAAAATCTGGAACAGAAGATTTATGTACAGATTTGTGCATTATTTACTGTAAAGTTGTATAAATAAAAATAATACATAATACTTGAAAGAATTTACATAATAAATTGTTTAATTTACTTAAATGGTTCATTAAGTTCTATACATTTAGCATATTATTATGGAAGGTTATGACAAAATTAATATAAATTATATTTAAAATGTATTTGTTACATTTTAATAAATATTATTTTAATTAATTTTTTCCTTCCTCTTAATGCAGCATCCAGAAGATGGAGGTTTTGTTGGGGAAGATTGTTGCAGTACATCAGCAGTATTGCAAAGACAGAATGATAGGAAGTAAGTGGATGCATGTTTTTTAATCTCTCATATTAATATAACACAACACAAATTGCAGACGAATCTACAGTACGACACCTATCAAAAGACTCTTTCTGAACTTCTGCAGATTATGCAGATTACTTTAAACCCATGATAAATGTTGTTCTCAACCAGTCTTATAACTGGACGCTAAGCAAAAATTCACCAAACTGTGAGAATTTACTGCACATTAAACAGCGACCCATTTCTGTCACTGGCACTTCAGGAGCTGGACTTGGAGTTTGATGAGTGGAGCCAGTGCTGAGATTAGTCAGATTAGTTCTCAGTACTGCGCTACAGGGAAGGGAGGCACTGTTGTGCTGCCTTATCTGACAGCGAGGACCATTCCAGACAGGCAAGCATGGAGACAGAAGAATATAAGCCCCATTTCTGCCTGGCTGCAGTGATAATGTTAGATATGACTCTGCAGAGGAGCCAGTCAGCTAAAATAGAGCTTATCTTGAGCAGTCACACAGAAAAAAGAACTACGGTGTTGGGTTGAGGGTTTGAAATATTTCTCTCACTGCTACTAATTTATTCACTTTCTGTCCCAGAGCTCAGCTACAATGACGAACAGATTCACAAGTTTGAGAAGTAAGTATTAAACACCAGGAGCATCTTGAATGAGGGTCCGCTCTCACGGTAATTAAACTGAGAAACGGCTATTTTCTGCCCAGGCTCAATCTGTCCTCATACATAAAGAAGGTCAAGAGTTTATTCAAGGATGACTGTTTGCAGAAATACCAGGATGTTCTGATGTCTGCTGGCAGCTGGAACAGGTATGACAGAGGTCATATGGATAAAGCAGCAAAAAAGTAGTCGTAGGGCAGCATATGCAGATGACCATGTGAGTTGTTTCTGCAGGGTTCTTTATGAGATGCAGACAAGTCTAGAGCATTTTGGAATTGTCCTGCGGCAGAGGATGGGGGATCTGCATGTATGTGAGGCCCAGCAGAACAAGGTCAGCCCTCTGTTTCCCACAAAAGACCCACACAGTCTGTCTTTAGTCCTATGTAGGCATGACTAGCTGTCCCTGAGGAGGTTAGATAAATTTTGTGTTTTACAGACAGTGAACATGTCTATATTTTTCCTCACATAATCTCTGTAAAGTTTGCACAATAAATTAGTTTTTTTTTACTAACTGGGCCCATTCCCATCTGGAAATAATGTCTGTGAGGGCAGAATTTTATTTTTTCAAAGCGGTTTGTTTATTGTGATCTTAGTTTTGACCTTAACTACTGCTAAATTTCATTATGATTTATAGGTAATGATTTTTTTTTCTGAGTTTCTTTCTGAGTAAAAGTTTCATTTCAAGTAGTACTGGCATCACTTTCCATTTTAAATGAGAATTAATCAATAAATCAATAAACAGAGTCTAATCATGGCTGCATTAGTAGTGTCAGGTATGATCCTCTCCTTAATTCCTGCCCATAATTCACATATTTTTCTGCTTTAACCAGTCATACTATTCTGAAGTCAGACTTTTATAAACTTGGATATAGAGCAACCTGCCCACGTTCTTTTCTGTCTTTGAAGGTTCTGGACAGAGCTGTGCTCAGAGCTCTCCAACAGCCAGTAGAAGCTGAGGGGCTGGATGGAAAGATAAAGGATGAGCACATGATTCTCAAGTATGTCATTGCAATGAACATGACACAGTATTTATTAATTCCAACTAATAAATGAAATAAAAATTGTTTCCAGAATGAATAGATTAAAGGATGAGATGGAGGCTGTGGCACGGGAGCTACAGAATAACAACAACATGATAGAAAGGTACTGTATGGTGTTTAGCCGTGAATATTTTATATACAGCCAAAACATGTTTTTTTTGTGTGTGTGTAGAAAATCCTTTGAAATTTAACAAGACATCTTCTTTTTAAGCCTTGCAGTAGTTACTGCTACACTGCCAGTGGAGAAAAAAGTACCTCAAGCCAACAGACCATGAAGACCTCAAAGAATACAGGATGCACAACAATATTTATATTTACAGAGCCTGGATCTCTGAGCTAAAGGGAAAGCGAAACAAAACATCTCAAAAACTGTCCTTAGTTGAACCTCTCAAACCAGAAATAACAGCTTAATTGCTTAATGGCTGTTACCGGGACAGGCAGCTGAAATTGCATGATGCGTACTGATGTGCAAAGCGCAAGTTGAGTTATGACTGGACTCGAGTCCCTTAGACTATGAGCTGTCGTGACAGGTTAAAGCAGCACTACAGGTGCATCTCAATAAATTAGAATGTCGTGGAAAAGTTAGTTTATTTCAGTAATTCAACTCAAATTGTGAAACTCGTGTATTAAATAAATTCAATGCACACAGACTGAAGTAGTTTAAGTCTTTGGTTCTTTTAATTGTGATGATTTTGGCTCACATTTAACAAAAACCCACCAATTCACTATCTATATCAGTATAAAAATGACTTACCATATAGGAAGT
>NW_015629561.1:1325529-1347432 GCF_001515625.1 Sinocyclocheilus rhinocerous
ACTTCCTATATGGTAAGTCATTTTTATACTGATATAGATAGTGAATTGGTGGGTTTTTGTTAAATGTGAGCCAAAATCATCACAATTAAAAGAACCAAAGACTTAAACTACTTCAGTCTGTGTGCATTGAATTTATTTAATACACGAGTTTCACAATTTGAGTTGAATTACTGAAATAAACTAACTTTTCCACGACATTCTAATTTATTGAGATGCACCTGCATGTAACTTTTGGCGCTCTAGCGGTTAATAAACAGAACTGCACACATCCCGCGGAAGAACATTCCAACCTGAGCTACTTCTCGAAGTTTATGTCTACGGCGATTCACGCAGGTATGTGTTACTCCGCAGCGGTGACGACCAGGCTACAATAGTCTAAATATTAAGTAGCTACTTATTATAAGTGTACTGTAGTGATTCGGAATAAGACAAAAACGTGGTTTGGAAGATAATTTCATGATGTACTCGCTCAATATATACATTTTGCAAATTTTGAACACAGAAAAAGTTACATAGTGCTGCTTTAAAAGAAAGCAGGAGGGTTAAAAACTGAACTTTGATTGATTTGATATCAATCACAAAAGTCATATTTCTCAGAATCAGTGTTAATGTAGTTACTGCATTTTATTTTCATACAATCTAGTAGTATTGACTTTAACAGCCAGGAAAAAAGAAATATGGATCTGTTGTAGCAACTACAGCAGTTTTCATGAATATTTTCTGCACTGTGCATTCAGCCGACAATAATGGTGTAATTATGTGCAATAAATAGTCATGGAATAAAGAGAGAGAAGTTCCATCTGCCCTGTGTAATTGATTCCGTTTTTGAGAGATAACTGTGCAATAGCACTAATTGATCACAACAGAGTATCACATGGCATGGAGCAGAGGAAGTTTTGTTTGTTTTGAAAAATATGAACTGTACAGATGACTCCAAATATTATCATCCTACAAATACTGACATGAGTCAAAAGACTCTTAAGTTGCTGTATTACAGATAATTACAATATGGAAAGTGAAAGATGTGTTTGGTGGGTTCTGATGTAACGTTACAGGGTTTGAGTTACGGGGAATTCCTCGCGCTGGGGGAACTGTGGTGACCTTAGAGACCACGCTGTGGTTCGCTGTCGAAGTTTGAGTATGTTTGGCTTGTCATGGAATTTTATCAATTTTCCTTTTGTCAGTTTGTAAACTTATGTTTTAAATGTTTTGTATTGTGTGTTTTTTGTTTGTTTTAAGATCTCGACTTCTGTAGTATGAGGTAAGAGGTACACTTTAAATATAAAGTGGTACTTGACAGACTATATATGGCGCTAATAAAAATATAAAATATGTGGATGACGACAATTGGTGAAACTCAAATGTTTTTATTTAAAAATATTTTATTAAGCATTATATATTTTTGTTGAAATTTAATACAATAAACTACATATAATGTTATGCGTGTGTATACATTTTTACATTTTGCAAAATGTGTTTGCATATTTATGTCTTTCAGATGTTATATAATATAGATAATGACGTATAAATAATATAAAAATGCAGTATGTGTGTGTGATATATATTGCAAATATATTTGTAATGTGACTTTCATCTAAACACAAAATAAATAAGATATAATGATATTCTTATACACACTTAGTTCCAGTGACAAGTTTATTCAAGGCATTTTTAAAATTCTCTGTTTCTTATATTTAGTGGAATAGCTGAAGTGATCGACCACATCATGAGTTTGTGAGGGGCAGGTCCGCGCGCGTCCGCTCAGTCAGTGACATTTAAAGCGCGTGGCTGAATCAGTGTGCGCGTCACACTCTCGCCGCTGCTGGCGCTTCAGTTTAGTTTGTATTCTGCCCACCTACAACTCATAGGCGAAAGACATGGCGTCCGTCACTTTAGGACAGCACCCTGCTCAACACCACCTCGACTCGGATCAGCAACTATTTCACAAACTGGAGTCGAGCGACGGGAAGAAATTCACGCGCAAGTGGTCGCTGGACAAGATCATCATGCGAAACAGAGCGAGTGATGTGGACGGCGCGAGAGCCGCAGTCTCAGCATCGCTCGTGTTATTCAATCACGAGCCCCCTTCAGCATCACACAGCCGAGGCTGTAGTGCCGGTTCGCCACGTAGTAATATGAACAGATCGATTGTGGCCATGGACAGAGAGAACGCCAACAATAATAACGGAATATTTCGCAGACACAGTGCCAGGAGCCGGAGAAGCTCAGTGAAGGACACGGCAAAGATCCACGCGTCTTCATCACCACAAGAAGTTCGCAATTCCTCGACGCGGTCAAACTTCAGCTGCCCGCCAGACGAACTGGAGGGACTGCCGATCGACAAGCTGACACAGGCAAGGTCAGGAGTAGTGAAGATGCGAAGCGAGCCTCTCAGGAGGGAGGCATGGTCCATCTTCAACCAGAAAGACCCGAGGGTGAAGGCAGAGAAGGGAGAAGGCCACATCTTCATCTCCAGGCAGCTGAGCCAGGACTGGTGCGACGCCTGCAACCGCCAGATCAGCAGCGCTGCGCTCAAGTGTCGAAGTAAGTGACCACTATCTCTCCTCTCCTCTCCTCACCTGAGCTGACCTTAGATAAACAGAGGGATGAATGAATGTAGGATGAACGGAAAGGTAGATGGCCTGACGGATAGATGAACAGGTGGAAGATTAGATGGATGAATGCATGGAAAATGGATGGATGAATGGAGGATGGATGGATGAATGGGCGAATAGTCAGAGGGATAGATACAACAGATAGATGGCGGGATGGATAGGTAGATGGATTGATGGATGAGAACAGATAGAATGATGAATTGGATTGATGAATGCATGGACAAATGATCGGAGAGGTAGAAAGGCAAAATAGATTTATAGTTTGGATGTAATAATGGATGGACAAATTGGTGGAGGATTAAATGGATGAAATGGTCGGAGGGTTAGGATGAATTGGTGGATGGACAAACAGGTAGAGTTAGATGGACGGAGAGATGGGATGAATGAATATGAATATAGAGTGGATGCATGGACGAGTGGTCAGAGGGATAAAGAGATGAATGGATAGTTGGATGGATGGATGGACTGGGTGGTAGATAGATCAAGCGTTTTTGCTTGTTCATTTGTTGTAAATTGTCGGCACACGTAAGAAACTCTAAACTTAAAGGCTTGACAAATGTTTAAGTTGTAAAAAAAAGAGGGGGAAATCTGTACTTTAATGAGCAAAACTTCTTCAGAAAGCTGTTCAACATTCTTTTATATCAAAACCATGAGATAGCTAGTTGTTAAACAAGAAAGAAAGAGAAAGGAAATGACAGAAGAGAGAACCATACAAGTGTTTGTTTTGCTAGTTTTTCTGCTGAAGGGGTTGTTGGTATGGCTCCACTGTTATAGGAACTTCCAGTATGTCTAATCAAGATAAAGCATGCTGATACATGTGGAGGGTTTACAGAGGCTGAGGGGGGAGTTCCCAGCAGAGGTCATTGTTTGTTTTTCTGTTTCATTTTTTGTCATGTTTGATTAGTTTTATATGAAGGGGAAGGGGGCACTCTGAAAACCCCCCAGATCCTTGGGGATTCCTAAATGAAGTACTGTGACCCACAGGGGTCTTTGATTTTTTTGCTAGTAGAGATAGCAATGAGGAACATTTGAAGGATGTGAGTGAGGTTCCTTTGCCTTTTAAATAAAGTAAGAATCTGAAGTGGCACTTCTATCACAGGATCTAATTATTTGAATTTTTCTTAATCATTTAGAGATACTTGCTTCCTCTCTTTGCATTCTTTGCTTCTGCTCTGGCATTGATGTTGTACCTTGATGTTGTACACTCCACCGTCCCATCATGCTCTTCAGCTAATTCAGTTATTATATGCCCTTTTTGCTTTTAAAGGGCTGCTATGACAAAACCCTCTGTTACAAATAAAATTTCCTTGGATAGGTTTTTTTTAAAAAGAGAACCAAAATTGAATTCCGTTTAATTCTGCTTGAGATACAGAAATAGATCTGTGAATGATGTAAAATAGAATGGCGTTAGCTTTAAAAAATAAAAATAAAAAAAAAAGCTTCGCCAATGTGGTTTATTTTAGAGATTAAATTCATACAGTGCTAGAATGTGATCTGAAATGAATGAGTTTACCCCAGTGCACCCTGAGAACATAAGGTTCAGTTTGTGTGTTTAGTTTTGTGTGTTTGTCACTGTGTGTGCACATATGGTGCATCTGTTCGCTCGTGTATGTGTGTGTGCATGTGTGAAGCGTTGCTGAGTTAGCAGTGTGTCAGCAGTTCTCTGTTGGAAAAGGTACTGCAGTGAACAGCTTCATAAGAGGCAGACAGTGAAATTGCATGGGCTTATGGAGTGTATCATTTAAAAGTTGGGGATGATTCTAGGATTATACATTAACCCCAATGACTGTTCTGCCCTTCCAGTGCAGTGAAAAGTCAAATTTGGGCATCTCTTTAGTCTGTTCTTTATTATCTTTCTTTATAAATAGTCCTTTTAAAGGCATAGTTCACCCACAAATGAAAATTAAGCTTTTTGTTCTTCTATTTTTTTGACCATACAATGAAAGTCAATGGGTACATTGTTGTTTTGGACCCCACTGACTTTAGTTGTATCGACTGAAATGGTTGAAACATTCTTCAAAATATCTTCTTTAGTGTTTCACAGAAGAAAGTCATACAGGTTTGGAAAAACATGAAAGTGCATAAATGATAACAGAATTTTTTTTTGGGTGAACTGTGCCCTTTAATTCCCATTTCTATTTTTAAATTGTACTTAAAGGAGCAGTTCACCTCAAGATTGAATATTTACAGCCAGTGGAGCAGAATGTTGCATCTCTCCCATACTGAGCCGTGAAAATGTAGTGTGTTTGCAGAAGCTCCTTATCACATTTCATAGAGTTCCACTATTTTCATTGAAACCACAGGAGTTTTAAGCACTTGTTCCTCTTTCTCTTCAACCTTTCATTGTAAATGTCAGGGTTGGGTGTAATTTTTCCTGGTAGTTTTGTTGTGGTTTGTCACTAAGATTCACTGTGGGATACTTTGGGGATTTTCAAAATCGAAATTTTGCCATTTTCAGTTCATGGGGGTTTTACATTCCATGAGCATGTCCTGATATGCCTCCAACATAAGCATTGGTTTGTAGTTCCTGTGTTGAGACGCCCCTAGCAGAGTTATTGCACATGACCAAAAGTCACTCATGGGGAAAGCACAACATTGTTGTAACTGTTGCTTTTTTGTTTAGAAGTGTCTTGGAGCATGCTGGGAAATGGTGTATTTAAGAGGTTGCAGTGGTGCAGACGGGCTAAAGATGGAGCATCTTGACTACTACAGATCACTATTTTAGTGCACACAGCCAGTAATTATACACACTGAATGAAAGAGGCAGTCAGAGGACATCAGTGGTTACGTTCGCCTATAAACAGCTCCAAGTTTGTGCTCATACTCTCTCCGAAAGGAAAGAAAAATCACAAATCAGTTCTCTTTAATATCTCGATTGTTTCTCCTAGACAACAATACGATTCAAAACAGAACAAATAGAGACTTTTGCTGAAGTCACCTGATTCTCAGATGTTTGAGGGGAAAAAATAAATAGTTCAAACTAAAATTAAAGTTCTGTCATCATTTATTCACCCTTATGTTGTTCCAAACCTATACAACCTTCTGCAGAACATAGAATAAAAAATAAGGTGTTTTGTCCATAAAATGAAAGTACAATGTTGTTTGTACTCCACTGGCTTTCAAAATATATTTTGTGTGTGTGTGTGTTTTCCATAAGAAAGGAAGTCATACAGGTTTGAGGGAGGTTTTCATTTTTGGATGAATCCCTTTAAAAGTCCCCTCTACAGTTTCAGAGGAGTATGTCTGGCACTTCACTCATTCACCAAGTAACAAAAGTCTACAATAATAAGTCATTAAAAACATTTAAATATGACTTTAAACATTTCTTATACAATTTTTCCAAGATTATCTGAGCTGTGGTATTCAGTACACATTATTTTTTATAGCTCTACACTGTAAAAAGTGGTAAAAATTGTTGCCTTAAAAGGGAGCTGTTTCTACCTGATCCAACATTTCAGTTTATTTTTTTTATTTTTTTTTTGGTCTAACTTTGGTGTATTTAAGTTGATTCAGTGCCGTTAAATAATTTTGGACCAATCTGCATTTTTGGATAGAATAACTTAAGGTAAATGTTAACAAATTTTTGAGCATTTTTTTTTACCATTGTATTCTCTTACCGTATACAAGCAATACTCTCATTTGAAATTCAAGACATTTTTATGAAAGCATCTGAAATCTCTATGAAATCCCCTGAGCTCTAAAAGAATCCTTTGAGCAATAAAATGTTCCTCTAAGACTGCTTTTTCTTGCTCAGCCAACATACACTGTCAAAACCTGAAAGCTCTCATCAGTCATCGATTGCACAGACGCTTAGCTAAACGGATTGTGAAAGACGTACTTAATGCTCTATTGCATTTAGAACTACCATTATAGAGTTCAGTTTCTGAATTATATTCCCTTTATATGAAGGATATGTGTTATGCTGAGTCACAGCAGGTTTAATGAAGGAGAATGGGTGATTTCTCTTCAGGTTGCCTGTTCATGTGACGCTCCACCTCCCTGCTAGTGTGACTCAGAGTTAACTGAGTGAGAGGGTGTCTTAAAAAGGGTTCCTCACTGCATGGGCCTGTCTCAAAGCATCAGTCTTACCTTTTCTCTCCCTCTCCTTCAGTCTGGCTTTATTTGCCTAATCTGGCTGGGTTTTTGGCAACCTCCCCCACCCAATTCAGCACCCATCCCGTCTGCAGTGGAGGGATGCTGCCTGTCTGCCTTTGAGTTTAATCCAAGCTAGAGTAAAACTGTGTTTAGCCATATTGCAGATGGATTATAGCTTATGGATGCCAGTCAGACATCGGATTGATTTTTAATTAAAAGTTTCAGACAGACTGTAATACTAGAAAGAGGAATGTCTTCCTTTTGGCCTCGGTGAGGTAAAGGGATGCTGCTGGGGAAATGTAATGTGTTACATGTCTTACATTGGCATTATACTAGGCTGTCCTTTCTTTCAACTGAAACTGAAACATTTATAGCTTTTACATCACATTACCATTCAATTCATTTTTTTTTTTTTCAGTTAAACAAGATAAAAAAACGTGTAAATCAAGTTTCCTGCATCCCCAATTCTTCATTTTTCAATCTAAATCAACCCCCTGGCTGTGTGCACCACAAAATGTTATTGATGTCGTAGATGTTTTAGTGGTTATGTGTGCGCAGAGTCAACCTTGTTGAAACACACGGTTATACAGCAGAAGCTTTGTTTACTTTCTCAATACAACATTCACCTCAAGCGACAGATGGACTGGGCCTATTAAATCATCATTTCCTGTTTCAGTACTGTGGCTTCACGGTATTCAGAGGCAGGATAGGCAGCTACTGCATGAAGGCTTCATTGGTTGGATATTAGTATCAGGCAGTCAGTTTGAGTTGGAGGTGTAGAGTGGGCTGTGTTTCATGCGTGTGTGAAGTAAAGATGTGTTAATGAGGTCTGTGATGGGGCGTATGGGGCAGTTCTTGCTGAACAGGAGGATTGAGTACGCAAAAGTGTGGCAGGACTGTTGGGAGTTATCTCAGGCTATAATTAGGCTGCCCTAAGTTGGCTACTTCTCTCTTCCTCTATCTCTCTCAGACTCGCTCTCTCTTCTGGTTGCAGACAGCAGGAAATGTGCCACCCCATCTATTATAGTCAACAGAAGTCAAATGCAAAATATGCACTGCTTAGTATTTGTTCTAGGTTTTGTCTAAACATTATGATATTATTTGGTTAACTGGGGCAAGTTTTGTTTTATGAATGTAAATCAGTTGTATCATGATGCAAGTAAGGTGTTTTGAGGTGTATTATTCAAGCATTGATTAGACCATTAAAATGCATTTATTATCAATTTATGAATTTATTTTGTATATTAATATGAATCCAACCTCTGAAACATTTGAATGAAATGTTTTAATGCACTTGTTGATGTAAGAAATCAATAATATGTTTTATTTTATGATAACCAAACCTTTAAATCTTGAAAGTGAAATAAAAGGTGCATTTCTTTGAGTTATTAGATCATCAAAATGTATTTATTTTTGAATAATTCAACCTCTGGATTTGAATATGGGTTGCATTAATGAGTTTGTTGATGATTAATATGCTTTAATTTATGGATTATCAAACTTCTGAATCATTAAAGTGGAATATGGGATGCATTACTGAGATATTGAATCATGAATGTGACTTCACGATAATCAAACTGCTAAATGTCTAAATTGAAATATAAGGTGCATTATTAAGGTAGTAGCTAATTCAGATGAATTTATTTTGGGATGACCAAACCTCTGAATCTCTAAATTGGAATATGAGGTGCATTACTGAGGTATTAGATCAGTAATATGCGTTTATTTTGATCGAACATGTCTAAATTGGAATATGTGCAAGGAGTCACACATGAGGGTGAGGTGATTCATGGAGGTTATCACGTTGTAGGTAAACCTTCATTGATGCTATAATAGTTGTTGTTGAGAGAAATGGAGCAAGATGCTGCTCTCGATTCTCTTTTTTTATAAATATTCACAAGAGAGAATTAGGAAGGTGTAGAGTGGAGGGCTAACATCCAAATCACAACTTCTAAAAACAGACATCCTTCAGGACAACAGGTTTCTCCAATCGTGGGACTGTATTCTCGCACAGGAAGTGGCATGATGGCACAGAGTAACAGGAGAGAGGCACAGAGGGAGGAAGAGAGAGAGATTGACAGATCGATGGAGATGGAGAGAGAAGGACAGGGAGGGAGAGGATAAAGAGAGTAGGAGGGAGGAGAGCAGTGCGGCTGTGCCTTTAAGGATTCACTGAAAAACATGCTGCAGAGAGCAAGATGAGTGGGTGCAGTCTGAGCTGGTACGAGTTCTGCACTGCGTGAGAAAAACAGGAGCACGGACGCAGAGAGAGAAGAACTGGAGAGAGAGTACCAGTCAGCGGAGGGGGGGATTGTGTCAGAGGGTAGGGGTGCAGGGTGGCAAAAAGGCAGGGAGGGGGGGCGTTCAGTGCACAACACAAAACCGAGCGCAGCCCTGCGATGGTGGACACACAGGAGCGACTGGTGCAGGGAGCCCACACTGCGACGACACGGAACCGCGGGCGCCCAGCCTCAACCGGGACGGTGGCCGCTCACGGACTGGCACCTGGAGCGGGACGCAGTGGTGGCACTGGGGTCATGGCCGCAACAGGCCGCAGATAGCGGCGGTCATGCTGCCGGAGATGAGGACGGAGGAGGCGGTGGCCAGTGCCTGCTTTGGACAGGTCTCCAAGCGCCTGGGACGGTTGTTCCGCCGCCTGCCCAAGTCCCGCTCCTGGTCCGAGGGCCTCCGCATGCTGCGGCGCTCCAGCAGTAGCGGGACCCTCGTGTTATCAGGTAACTTGAGACCGAGAGATGAGAAATATGTGGAAGGGGACTGAGATAAAATGGGGTTTAGGTTAGTAAGTGACTGTGAGACTCAAACTTAATGTACTTTTATCCTCTGTGACTAGACCTGCCAATTAGGCTTCAGTCACAGAACTCCGCAGTGGCTTCTTTAAATAGCCTTGTTCTGTTCTTGATGCCGCATCACGTTCTCGTTCTCCTTTCCTGCTCTCCTAGTCTCTTTCTTTCCCTTTCGGTCTCGTTTTCTCTCTCATGTTGTATCTATTGTTGTCCATTCATGTGTTGAATAGACATTGATCTGTAACTCAGCCGCTAAAAGCTTCTGTGGTTCTAGAATGTGCCAGTAAACCAGGCAGACAGAGTGCGATGTAATCATGCATGGAGTCAGGATAATTCTTAGTTGTACTATAGCTACCATTTCAACACCAGATTTACCTGATCCTGTTCAGAAACATGATGCAAACTAAATTTACATCTTCTAAACAAAATGACCCTGCCTGTGAAAAACTTGCTCAAGTGTGGTGGGTGATTGCCAGGGTGTTATGCAGTAGCTTCATTGTTTTAAATGGTTGTAAACATGTTGCTGTGCAGTTGATTGAGTGCTCTGAGTGATCTCTTGGGTACTGTTATGCAGTTGTGTTCTAGTTGATCTCTAGAGGTTTCTAGGGGGTTTTGGGTGATCTTTAGGGTGTTCTTGGTGATTTCTAGAGTGTTGCTTATAAAGTAATAGAATCTATTTCCTCAACAAACCGCCCAAATTTTGCAAAATGCTTGCTTTACAAAGCACCACTTATTATGAATTCTCCTTGTCTGTGTGTTACGTTGTTTTTGTGGAATCAAATTGACCCAATATATCATATCAGATGAATTCCTGTCTCTATTTCTCACGGATCGTTTGTTTTCTATGAAGTCAAGTTAGACACCCAGGCATCCATGGATGAATTTGATCTCAGTGCTGTTTTCGGCAAAATTACAATTTAATCAGAAGCCAAGGGAATTGAAATTGAATTTCCCATTGATCCGGACCAGAATCCCTCTTTGAGTAGTCCGAGACTGGGATACAGTACACCAGCCTAATGAAAAAAAAGTGATCTGCTTTAGTGCAAGTTAACTTCCTTTCTATTCACTTTGTATCATATTTGAATAAAAAGTAAGATATACTAATGAGACTTCTTTTTTATTAGTTTCAAAGAAAGTCTTTGGTTGAGATTGATGGTTTTGCATGTGAAGGTGATGGCCTGTGTTCTGAAGTTTTCATAACAGTGCTTTTTTATGGACATGGACAAGTAGCATGTAGTAACATTTGAAAGTGTCAGTTCAGAACAACAGACTGAGTGCTCTGATAATGGTGTCGCATCTGGCTCTTAACTCTTAACTTTCTAATGGCCATTCCAATTAGCATTAAAGCTGTTTGTCAAATATGAGCCTTTTTTAGTCACTGGTTCGGAAATGCCTATGAGTTGACGAGTGCATGAGATGACGGCAGTACTTTTCTCACCCTTTCTGCTTCATGATGACATTAGCCATCAGCTCCCGCACACGTTGACGCACTGCTGTGGATGACACGCTGAGTGAGACAGAAATCAGCAGCGGGTGGTGTGAATTTTACATGAAGTAAATAGCCAACTTCTCAAGCAGAATTTAAAGTTTATTATTGAAGTTTTGAATGTTTGAATAAGGTTAACAAATGCTAATAGTCCAGATTAATGACTAAAACAGTCAACTGTAATCATGTAAAAATTTGTAGCATATATAAAAATAAATTGATATATAAAATTCTAGCATATATATATGTATATACATACTCACACACACATTACTTTACTGAAATACTTTGTATTTAGTATTTTTTGTACTTTTTTCATGTCAGTCTAATATTGTAGCATAACCTTTTTCATATAAACCTGTTAGTGTAAACAGCACATATATAGTAAATAATCTGTGGTTGGTCCCTTTACTTGTTGAGTCAGTCGTTGTTTTTCTTTTCAAGTAAATTGTTCTTGGCCAGAATGAGCTGCAGTGTGAACATGGCCACAAAACCTTCATCTGGCGAGCCATTAACATAACTATAGATGCTGAAGTATAGAAGTATTCTGTCAGCTCAAATTGATACTGAATCTGTCTGTGTGAGCTTGATTGTGAAAGCTTGGCTATGAAATGCTGATAAGAGCCTAAACAAACCTGTCTGTATTCAGACTTTGTCAGCATCTGCGTTCAAAGTAAACACTTGACACATATTTCTTTATCTTATTTGTCACTAACGATTCACCCTTCACAATTATTTTCAATTTCAGTGGACAATTTTCAGCCCACAGCCTACTGCAGTCAGGCTCAAGTTGACATTCTCTGTGAATAAGCGAGCTGTACATGTGAGGCTGTGTCCGTGGCATGTGTTCAGGTCCACAGTGACCTGACCAGTGCAGCTTATTAAATCCAATAGATTGGATTTTAGTGCTCTTTTGGCATCTTTAGCATCTAAAAGGTCTTGCCCATGCTTCACAAGACAAACCATCTTGATTTGCACTGTCAATACTTTACACCTCGGTAGTCCTTGCTTTCCCTAAGCTAAGCATTAATGGGATGGGGCTATTTCTGTTCATTATGTTTTAATAGGGTATAAACACAAAGTGTCAGACATTGTTTTACTGTGGGTTAATTCCTCCCTGGATAACAACAATATTTTCTTTTCTCTTGCAGTATTCTAATAAGAGCAAGGAACTAAAAGAGCATTTTGATTGTGTTGGATTTTTAAATAAAAAATATAATTTAGAAAATAAAATTATGCTATATATATATAACAATACAATAATAAAATACATATATTTAACATACATATATATATATATTTTTTTTTTTTCTTGACAAATTATATTACCATCATAATGTTTATGTCATAAATTGTTCATTTGATCGAAATTTTCCAGGTTTAATTTGGAATTGGAATCCCAAATTTTCACATTTTGGATTTTTCGACAACAGTATAGCAGTGGGGAGTTGGAAAAAAGTAACACAGTTCGGTCACTTTTTTTCTGTTTTGGGTTGCTCATGTTTTTCCAGCCATAATTTTAATATCAGTGCATTTCTAGTAAATAATTGCAGAATTGCTCACAACTTAGTCTGAGATTTAGAAAAAATCCACCTGGAAAAAAAAGGTCAGATATTGTTTTGTGGTCTCTCTTAAGACAGAAGAGATCTGTTCAGTTTAATTACAGACTAATTACCCACGTCTATTATCCCATGAATCTCTATGAATGGTAAAGTATATCTATGCTTGCTTGATATAATAGAACCACACATGTTTTAAAAGACTACACACTCATCAGGCCTCTGATAAAGAGAGGTCATTGTATGTGAGTCTACAGAAAGGTTCTTTACTTCAGCACATTTGTTGCTGTTTGAATGAACCAGTGTGTTTCTGCCGAACTGCTGTGTGTTTGTATCTGTTTATTGGAGTTTTTGTGTCTGTTTCTAATTTAGAAACATTAATTTAGGCTTAAATTACAGGGTTCAGTCAGATAGGTTCCACTGGGACCAGGTTGTTGGAATATGATTCCTTGTTGTGTGTGAATAGAGCACTGCAGTGATGACGGTTTTTTTTTTGTATGCCAACCCAAAAAAGTTAGCATCACCCTGGTTCCCTCAACAAAAACCCAATATGATTTTTCCATTGCTTTTAGATTATTGCAGAAAATAAGCTTTGTGACCAACAAATGTTTATGATTCTTGATGAATGCAGATCTGGCATACTATATCCAGCATCAGTTGCGTTGCTTCACCGTCATTCACAAATCCTCACCCGTGGCCTCATGGGATAGTAAAGTGTCCATTGAATGCACACTCCAGAATCCCAGGCGGAAGTAGGCCTAGTAGTTTTTGACTACTGTTTTTTGAATACTATAAATTCAGACATACTACTCTTTTCGCATACTGTATAGTTTTGAAGTAGGCATATTCAGACGCACCAATTGACTTCAGGATGATGGAACTGGGAGTGCTAAAATACTCATTTTCAGATTTTGGCCTACAAAAATATGTAATCGCTTCAGTGCTCTATGAAATGAGCCAATGAATCTTCACTTTTGTTATGAAGGGCATCCTTGAATAATGAAAACAAAGATTCACAACAAGGTTATAGGGTCAGGTTCTCTGACTTGGCCGAGAGAAAGGAATAGCAGAAAATGCTGCTGACTGATGCAGAATCCGAGAAACAGAGAGCGACACGGAGTGAAAGAGGTGGTAGGAGGGTGCGTACAGCTGTGATGCATATGAACCGCGGCTCTGAGAAGGAACTGTGACTCCTGAGGTGGAAAAATGCTGATGTATGGAAGAGAAGGGGGAGATCAGAAATGTCAGAAGGAAGTGGGAGGCGAGAAGGCGCGTGAGGGACAAAAAGACATCAGTGTTCTCGTTCCCTCTATAAACTCCCCCTTACATTCCAGCTATCGGAGGGGAGTTTGGCACACTTTTCCAGCTAAACAACCAAAATGTTTCTTCTGATCAACAGACGTGGTTAACTCCAAGAGGAAGTGACAATGTTCTAGTGGGTAGTGATGTTTTAAAGGGACAGTCCCAGAGATGCGTTTTTGACCTCTTGTACTGAGGAAATTCCACACATGGCCGAATAAACATTGTGTTTAATGTGACAAGACAAGAGTTTGACCTCCTCTGTCTCCAGCACTCTTGTTTTATAGCAGCACTGCAGCATTTCCAGGTTATGTAAACTATGCTGCAATTTACTATCCATGGGGTTTCTATAGCAATGACCCTTACGTTAAACAAGAACATGAGTATGACCGCTCTCTGCATTAGGGTCTGCGGCTTAACAAATAATCTGGGGTCACAGTTTAATGTGCCTCTGGGAAAATATATGAAGTGTTCATTAGACTTTTCTCTACATGAGTGTGTTTGACAAACAAATTGAACGTGGACTTTTTTCCACCCGAACATCAGGACTTTAGATTTTAGAAGGCAAAATGTATGTTTATACTTGTTGTAAACTGATCACAAGTACAAACAAGCCATAGTCTCTGTGCTTTAGTTTACCTGTTTTTATTAACAGTGCATCTTCCATCTGTGCATCTTAAAATTGTAAAAATGTTTATTTATTTATTTTATTATTATTATTATTATTTAAAAAAATTTTCTTCTTAAAATTCATTGTTAGTACCTTGTTCATATCTTGTGATTTTTTTCCCCCCATCAAGGATGTTTTAATTTAAATTATTGTTGTTTTAATTTAATTATTGGCATGATGCAAATTTTTCTTCCTGTGTTCATTATCGTCGACAAAATTAAAAAAAAACCTTAAAGGGGTCATATGATGCTGCTAAAAAGAACATTGAAAATCAATATGAGGTCATAACAGCAGCAAAAGATTATAAAACAAAACTGTTTTAGTGTAGAAACACTAAAACATCAAAGAAATTTACTCTCCTGTTCATCAATGTAGCATTTAATTGATCAAAATACAAAACAGCAATATTATACATTATTTAATTTAATAAACAAATATTATTATAGTAAATAATATATTTCAAAATTACATTTTTATCTGTGATTTGTGGATGTCATTTTTAGTATCCATTGCTAAGAAAACCTTTATAATACTGTGTTTCCAGACTTTTGAATGGTGGTTTAAATAATACTTACTGTATAAATAGAAAACAATGTAATTACCAGATTAACTAAATCTGGAAAGGTGGACGTTTTATTGAGTTTATTTGATTTTTGTGGACCTCTTGTTTGGGAGTGGTTTTACATTCCAGGCAGATGATGGTACCTGCCAGTCGTATTCTGTCTGGTTCATTGTGGGTGAATCATGCTTATTGTATTATTCTTTACACTGAGGGCACGTGTTAAATCTCTTTGCAGTTCTTGTGTATGGAACCCCAGAACCTGACGGTCAGTGATTAGCCGTTGACGACACTCTCATCAGATCAATCAGGTTTAGGGGGTTCAGAGTGCACTGCAGTAAGGACATGTGATGATGGAGTGATGATGGAGGGGAGTATTATTTTGAACTTCTATCTTAAAATAATTATGAATAAACTGCATTGTACCATCTCAAACTAAATTAATAAATGTCAGTATCATTGCACATTTAGAAAGATAACAGGAATGATGGTAACGGGGGTCATCTCATGATATAACAAGATGCTTTTACAAGAGAATTTAAAGCAGATGTTTCTTTTTAATTATCAATTGTTTGCTGATCAAATGGTAAGAAGGTTGACAATATTGTCTCACAAGTGATAAAAAAGAACTTGTGCTTGAAGTGCTGTCTTTTTGAAAAGATGATGATGTCGTTGACTTTTTTAATGTATGTAATAATTAAAAGTAGAAAAGTGGTACTAACTGGGTTGATGCACAACTTCTTTTACATACATTTTTAATCATTTATTAAATCTTTTAGTAATGCATTGTTAAATAAGATGATGTAAAAAAAGATGTAATGATGAAATGCCAGTCTGTTAAAAATCTGATTTTTGTTAATGTGCTTGAAAATGTCTACAATATAAAAGTCTGTTTATTGGTGAAGTAATTTTTTACACATGTATATGAGAGAGACATGATGGCATCCATTTTGCAGGATGACCTATTGTCACCTGACTGCTGCTGCATGTGTCAGGTTTTTCATTTAAAAGTCATTGCTGCGTAAAGTTATCAGGGTGTTGCATTAAACCACACTGTTGATATCAGGCTGAGGTTGAAGGTGAGAGTCAGAAACGGACGGAAGCCTCACCTCCTCCCATAATGCATTTCCTGACCCTGAGTCATTCAGTTTGGTTTGGACACTCTTTCTCATAGTCCCGCCCAACGCTCCACTGAAGATTTATATTTTGCCAGTGTTGTGGTGACAGACCATCGAAACTGACGTCCATTTTCTATGCGAGTTATCAGTGTTGTGTACAGGCTTTTAGCATTTGCAATCTCCATTCCACAATGACAGTAGCAATGTGTTTGGCACTGATAATCAATCCGCTGATAATCTATCAGTATTCACTGTTGACACTCCCTCTGTGTGTAGAGACAGATACCTTAGTCATCTTTGTTATCATTTGACTGTATTGAAAGCAAAACAAAAGCCCATTTCTATGCCATTATCACTAAAGAACATTGTGTTGTTGGCCACAGACTATTTATACAATATATATAATACTGCAGCCACACTGCAGGATACCGTGTCATGTAAAATCACGGTTAGCCTGTGCTGGAGAATATCCAGTGGCTCAGAGTGCCGTTTGCTTGGTTACCGTGTGGCTGTGAGCAATGAATATACATGCTCAGAGTGCTTTTTTTTAGCACGCGAATTTACTTTCTGTGCTGGTCTGAGGTCATTTTATTATCTCTGTTATGATGCTAATGGGAATTTTAGGATGATGAGGTCAGTTTGCACCAGTTTTTTTCTACTTTCCAATGCAAATATGTGGAAAAAGATGACTGGATGGGCAATTACGGGAGGAAAAAATGAACCCCAGTGTCAATGAAACGTTTCTTGGCTCAAATTAAACAGCAGCTGTCTGTTCCAGCACTTTAATAAACTTATTTCATTGGCCTCCGTTAACCTTTGATGTCGTTGGCACAGTGGCACCATCTAGCGAGTGTGCTTTTCCCACTCTGTTACCATGTAAACCAAGGGTCTCCAAACTGCAGAGTCCTGCAGAGTTTAGCTCCAACTTGCCTCAACACACCTGCCTGGAAGTTTCTAGTATGCCTAGTAGGAGCTTGATTAGCTGGTTCATGTGTGTTTAATTAGGGTTGGAGCTAAACTCTCCAGGACAGAGTTTGGAGACCACTGATGTAAACCCTGATTGCAACCCAATTGAGAATATTTTATATTTTTATATTATATAAATATATATGTATAAATGTATTATATGATATTATATAAGATTATATTTTCTTTTAAATTATATTTTAAATTTAAAGCTGCAGTCCGTAACTTTGTTTGGTTAAAAATGATCCGAAATCAATATTTGAGCAAGCACATAACCAGCCAGTGTTCAAAACTATCGCCTTACTTTAGCCCGATTCACAACAGTTAGCTTATAATAATGTTTTCTAATTTAAGTGGTAAGGGTAGGTTTTCGCGGGAAATTCGAGCATGGCACTGCGTCATTACGTCACGTCTGTAAACATAAAGAAGTTGTCCCGGCTACTAGGCTATCGGGCAATATACGGTGAAAATTCTTATTTGGGTCATATTCCAAGACTTAGGCTAGAATCTGTGATTGCGAAGTACAGTAAATATCCACACCAGTGCGGTGACTGACTGCCACACATACTCTTCAGAACATTAGATTCATCCGCGCTGGAGCCGTGCCGACTCACAACCCACGCAAGCTAGATAATTCCACACACAGCTGCAATTCCAGGTTTTCAAACAGAGATGGCGACAAAGAGGCAAAACTTACGGACTGCAGCTTTAAATTTGTTTTAAATTATATGCATTTAGAAGTTCTTTTTATCACATTTAAATTTTAGTATATTTGAATTCTATTTATATATTATATTTTTTCAAATAACAAAGTATTTGTATTATTTGATCATTTTTATACATTTTATTTTAAAATATTTTATATTTTTATTATTTTGTTATATTAAATTATTCTATTTTATTATATGTCTAATATTATATATAGGCATATATTTATTAGATTTTTTTATTTTTGAAATGCGTCTCTTAAGAAATAATAAAGTGTAAGTGAAAAAGATTCACTCATCTAATTTTTGATAAGTTACTCTTCTTCCTGTGCAAACTGTGCAGTGTTTTATATCAGACATCCACTAGATGGCACCACACACAAAAACTATGCACTTGATATGACTGTAATAAAAAGCACAATTGCTATCTCTGTAATAAAGGTTACAGCTGCTATACTTGGCATTGAATAAAAGAAACTAGGTCTTCTGATTTCTATAAACATCTGTTTTGGGGTCAAGTTAGTTGAGATTGAACAGGGCACTGTTTAACCGAGTCGCGACAACCTCACATGACTAAATTCCTCTTCATGATTAATGTTTATGTGGAGGACACATCAGACATTCTGTCTAATGAGACACTGTCACTGCAGAGCTGTTCATTCTGAAGCGTCTTTGCTGTCTCTAGTTTGAGGAGTGCATGTATCTGAGACAGATGTCCGCAACATGCAGATTGTCAGTTTATCATCACCAGCTCCAGTCTAGTTTTTCTCCAAGGCTTCGGCGCTCATGCTGACGCAGACATTTACAGCGAATAAAACACATGACCTAGTCCTCCTCCAGCATATTCAAAACCTTCTTTTTTTAAAGGAGCTGAAAGAGTGTTGGCAGCCCTCACTGGCTCTCTAAACTGTGCTGTTTGTCTGTGCGCTTAGTGACTGTGTGTGTCCTGTTTGTCTCTTGCCTCCAGACTGCAGCTACACATGTCATTTGGAGTGTCAGGGGCTTGTCCAGCTGGACTGCAACCAACTAGACCAGCCGACAGAGGATGTGTCTACCCCCGCTCCACAGAGGCCCGCCGCCAAAGACCCTCAGGAGACGGTAAGTTCACTCAAGTTCAGTATGACTTTATCCCCGGTTTCACAGACATGGCTTAAACCTAATCCCAGACTAAAATGTAAATCTGAGCTGTTTCAACTGAAAGAAACTTGCACTGCCTGATCTTAAAATATGTCAGTGCCTTTGTTTTGTCTCAAGATGCTCACCAGTAATGTTTTTTTCTAAGGCACGTTTATAAAAACTACTTAAATGTCCTAATTGACCTATTGCCTAATCCTGGTTTAACCTAATCCCTATGAAACCAGGTCTATATCTCATTATTGTGACTTTGTTGCTTGTAATGGCTACTTTATATCTAACAATGTGACTTTGTTTCTCACATCTGCAAATTTATATCTCATACTATAACTATATTGCTTTTTCTTACTTTTGCAGATATATGTCTCACAATGTGACATTATATCTCATAATTGCAACATTTTCTCATAATTGTGACTTTATATCTTTATTTCTTGTAATAGCAATGTGACTTTATATCTTATAATTGTGACTATTTCCCATAATTGCGGTGTGACTTGTAGCTGCAAATTTAGATCTTACACTTTGACTATACAGTATCTCACATGTGACTTATATTTGCAAATATGTCTCACAGTGTGACTTTATATGTCATAATTGCAACTTTATGTCCCATAATTGCAATGTGATTTTCTCACAGCTGCGAATTTATATCTCACATGGTGACAACATATCACATAATTGCTACTTTGTTTCTTATAATTGTGACTATACAGTGTGTTAATTTTTTATTTTAAACTTCATCTCACAATTACCTTTTTTATTTTTTACCATAAAGCAAAACAGGCTTCCATATTACTGGTATCATATAACAGTAAAATTATGGTACTTTGACACATACCATGGTACTAAATTATTGCCATGTTCCTTTACCGTGCTATTTTATAGTTACTTCAAAACCCCAGCTACATGTCTAAAAAGTGTAGTAGCACCAAAGCAGATGTCAAAAATAAATAAATAAAAACATAATGTGTTGGAATATAGGAATATATTGATGTTTTCATGGCACTTTTGTGATGGATGATACTTTTTTTATAAGTGAAGCATGCAGAGAGCTTTCCAAATTTAGAAAGAGAGCATGAAATTATGCAGCGAAATGCAAGGGATGAAGCGGAAACTGATTCTGATCCTCCCTGGGTTGCTTGGCTGGGACACATTATCTTATGCTTAACTGTAAAACTGCATTTTACAGTGGCAGTGAGTTTAGTCCCAGGTACACAGGAAGTGACAGCACAGTTGGGACTGAGGAAGAGCAGCAGGGGCCTGCCTGGGGCACTCTGTCCTCAGCAACACACACACAAAGGCATGCACTTACTTTTGCCCAAGTTTCTAGCAAAGCCCATCCTCTTCAAAGCATGTGATGCCTGACCAAAAGGTCAAAACAGTATGACCTAGAGCCCAATCAGATATCCAATAACCTATTTCTCTCCAAAGCGTTTATGTTGTCAGAATAGTCATTACTAAAAAAAGCTTTTCCGTCACTTGTAGTGTATCTGTCTTATTTATGAGGCCTACTCCTGTCTGTTTCTATCTCCTCTAAATCAGGAAAAGAGCAAACCCAGCTGGCCTGTGCTGTCAGTGAGATTGAGAGCTGTTGAATGGTGAGCTGTCAGCAGAGGGCATTATGGTTATTTCTCAAAGGAAATGAAATTCACATTAGTGGTCTCCTCACACAGGGCAGGGCTTTGGTCTTGTGAACTACAGATTGTATCACTGATTTGATGCAGCTTCACAGAATAAGAGATAACAAATGTGTGTGTGTGTGTATACAGTTGTGGTCAAAATTGTACATACACTTTGCGGTATCTGCAAAATGTTAATTATTTTACCAAAATAAGAGGGATCATATGTTCAGTACAAACAAGGGACTCATGAACATCTATCACAAAACAAACAAACAAAAAAAACAGCTGTGGATTATCCAGTTAACAACACGGTATTGAGAATCAAGCATATGTAAACTTTTGAACGGGGTCATTTTTATAAATTCAACTTCAATTATTTTCTCTTGTGGACTGCATGTCAATGTATTTTATGTGAAATATCTTCTTCAGGTCAGCACTAAATAAAAAATAACATGCATTTTGTATGATCCCTCTTATTTTGGTAAAATAATGAACATTTTGCAGATACTGCGAAGTGTATGTAAAATTTTGACCACAACTGTATATATATATATACTGTATATATTATGCAGAACGATTTAAGAATTATTCAATGTGATTTGCATGTGAATGCCTCCATTAAAAAGTCTGAATGAGAGTATCTTTTGCAATGAAACACGAGACATGCCTTATATATAAAAGCCTTTGTTGGTCCATATGCCTGTCACACTGGCATCAATTGTGTTATAGTTGTCTTTACTGCCATTCAATCACCCCAGAGAGATGTACCATTTTGCACACAGACATTGGACATGCACAGGAAATGCAGATAGCCTATAAAGAGAGCCTCACAACGTAATTACAGCCAAAACAGAAACTAGACACCCCCTAACTGGCTTCAGGGATTTAACAGACCTCTGCAGCCTGAAGCCAGGGCGGAGAACCATTGGCCTTATGTAGATGAATTACAGAGATATGAGGGAGTCTCTGTCTGTGTGTGTGTGTGTGAATCTCAAGGGCATTTGCTAAGATAACCCTTGGGCTTGTCTCCAATGTCTCACCAAGGCTGCATTTATTTGGTCAAAAATACAGTAAAACAGTAACATTGTGAAATATTATTACAATTTAAAACAACAGTTTTCCATTTTAATATATTTTAAAATGGAATTTGTTCTTGTGATGGTCTTCAGTCTTCAGTGTCATTGATCTTTCTGAAATCATTCTTGATCTGTTGCTTAAGAAACTTTTCTTATTATTATCAATATTGAAAACAGTTTAATATACTTA
>NW_015629561.1:1348003-1373205 GCF_001515625.1 Sinocyclocheilus rhinocerous
TAATATTATAATATTTTGCATAATATTAAAATTTTTTAGGATGATTTTGAAAGTTAAAAAAAAATGCATTTATGTAAAAAATCTTTTGTAACTTTATAAATGGCTTTACTGTCACTTTTAATCACTTTAATGCACCCTTGCTGAATAAAAGTTGTTATAAAAGTTATTAATTTGCTAAAAACTTTTATTGACCCTTTTGAACTGATGTGTATGTATGTGAACAAAGAACGGAAATGTGGATACCTATAGGAAAGAAAACTCACAAATGGCATCTCATTAATAGCTCATTTGTTTTTCTTAGACGTCACTGAGGTTGAATGAGAGCAAACGGACACTTCTTTTCAGACTGAAGTGGTTTCCAGGGTCCAGTGAAATTTTGAAATCTTAATTTTTAAAGAAATGTTAAAGGTTTAATATTATAATTGTGTTAATTTTTTTTCTCCTTACTGAATTAAGTTGAACTATAAAAGAGAAAAAGAGTGTAATTTACCTCTGGATATAGACTATTATTCACAGTATTAGCTGTGAGAGGAGAATATATTATTTTTATTATTCAGTGGGGTGAATCATCTCCACTCTTAATTGCAAAACTCTCTAGAATATTCTACACACATTCCTCTCATACTACACCACTCCCCTGTTATCCTTATTTAGTAGGCTATATTACACAAACCTTAAGTGTCTCTCCCTCACTTTTTATCTTTGTTTCATGAGAATACAAAATGCTCTTCATGCACATTACCCTAATATCCCTCATATCATGCAGGCACAGTGCACAGGCTCTCATGTCGCCCATGGCCTCAAAACATTAGCCCCACTAGTGCTAACTCACAGTTAGCCGTGGAATATCTCTCAGTTTTTGTAGCCTCCAAAAACTGAGTGCTCCATCCTGAGGTCTTGTTTATCTCTTCATTTTCAGTATAAAAATATAGCTGATTTGATCTGAAAGCCCCCGAAGGTTTCTTTGGGAGAGTCTGTGCCACATCAGGCACAAACAAGAATACATTTGCAAGTTCAGAGACGCTGTTTTTATTTTCTAGGCATTTATTGGCTGTGAAAGTGCTGTAGACCGTGGGCTGAGGGTTTGTTTCCCCAGCTGCTGGAGGTATTTCATCGGCTTTGACTCTAGTAGTGCAGATAGTCTGTTGTCATCTCTCATTCACTTCCTTTTCCTGTCCTGGGGTGTGTACACATGCACAGACACACACAGCAAACACACTCTTTATGTGTCATATGCACTGCGGCCCCCCTCAAACCATCACAGCAGCTGGAGATATCAAATGCAGTTCAGTAGTAACACAATATGTTTTTCTATTTGCATGTGCCATTTTCAGATTTTTTTATCAGGTCTGTCATCTCACCGTAGCATTTCCTGTGGAGTAACTTGCGTGATAGTTCACTGCAGTGTGCATGTTTGTCTTTTTCATTAGATTTTGAGCTGTGTTGATTTTAGCAGCTTGATCTTGATTCCTGAAAACCACACAAAGAGATCCTGGGATGCGTATGTGTGTGGGGTGATTTCATAATTTGTGGAGAGAGCTGTAGTAAGGCACATTTACACACTGATCTGCGTGGGTTTTCTTAGTGCATTTTTGCACTGAGGATTCCAAAAACAGAATCTATGTAATGTCTTCCGGCTCTGTGGTACTATAATGGCGCTTTTCCACTGCATGGTACGATTCGGCCCGGCACGGCTCAGTACGGCACCGCACGGTTTGGCACGGTTTGTGTTTCCACTGCAGTTCAGTACCGCTTTAGAGTGGGCGGGATTATTCACATGTGGTTATAGTTGCGCCGCCTCTACTACCACGACTCCTAAAAAAAACGTTTTCATTCTGCGTCGCCCCATCAAGCTCTCGCTGGATCCGCTCCTCTGCTATCAACGAGAGGAACGTCTGTTCTTCCGCAACAGACAACAAAACGTTTTGGTTGTTAAAAAAAGGTGCGCTCGTTCAAAACAGTTGCGTTCGATCCTTCGCTGGCTGTGCTGATTTAAATCTAGCGGTTCTTTTGTGTTTGTGTCGCAAGTTCAGTGACGCAGGTAGTGACGATTCTCTCCGGCCAATCCGTGATCAGCAGAGTTTACACGTCACGTTTTGGTAACGGTACAGTTCACTTGGAACCCCAACCGAGGTGGTACTAAAAAAAGTACCAGGTACCAGGTACTGTACCCAGTGGAAAACCCCCAAAAAGTGAACCGTACGGAGCCGTACCGTGTCGTACCATGCAGTGGAAAAGCGCCATAAGACAGCGTAAAGAGCACAGGAAGTGAGAGGCTGTTGATGGGATGAGCTGTTTAAAGTCAACATGAAACAGCATCCGGGTTGATTTCACTTTAGTAATGTGATGTATTCTAGAGTAAAAACAAAATTAACAAATTAAAATAGGGTCTGTATTGTTCTCATTTTACCTAGTTTACCTCATAACTGAAGAATTGGCAAGCTTTCAACTCATAAGTGAGAATTTGATTTGCATTGGTCACAGGAAGTTGGAATGACAGGAAGAGGAACTATTCAACACAAGTAATGCATTCTGGGAAATGACATGATTTTCCACAAAAGTTTTTTCTATCTATCCATCTATCCATCTATCTATCTATCTATCTATCTAGGTAGCTAGTTATCATTCTCACTTCTGGTAAGGCTTATAAACCTTCAAGCTTCAAGGCTTTTTAGATTATTAACACATTGGTAATGCTTTTAACACAGGAAGTGTTCGTCCTGCTACTAAACTTTCAGCCTCTGCGTTCAATACTTGGATGGTCTGAAAACATAGAAATGATAGATTCAGTAGGTACTGACAATGGTACTGCCTGATGATGGGTTATAAATATATCATTGTTACATATGGTGCTTTTCCACTGCATGGTACGGCACGGTACGGCTCGGGACGGTTCACTTTTGTGGAGAGAATCGTCACTACCTGCGTCATTGAACTTGCGACACAAACACAAAAGAAGCGCTAGATTTAAATCAGCACAGCCAGCGAAGGATCAAACGCAACTGTTTTGAACGAGTGCACCTTTTTTTAACAACCAAAAAGTGGCTGTTCCCCCTGTTGAGGAAGTACAGACGTTCCTCTCGTTGATAGCAGAGGAGCGGATCCAGCGAGAGCTTGATGGGGCGACGCGGAATGAAACATTTTTTTAGGAGTCGCGGCAGTAGAGGCGGCGCAACTATAACGACATGTGGATAATCCCGCCCACTCTAAAGCGGTACTAAACTGCAGTGGAAACGCAAACCGAGCCGTGTCGTGCCGTACTGAGCCGTACCGAGCCGAGTCGTACCACGCAGTGGAAAAGCGCCAATAGAGAGCCCTCCAAACAGACCCAAGACTGTTTCTCCTCCACCGTTTGTCATCACCAAGTGTGGAAATCAGAGACCGTCTGCATTTTTTAACTAAGTACGAGAGAGAGGGAGAGAGGTGTTATAGCAGTATCAGACACATATCACATGGAGCGTCCTAACGCCACTTAACACCACTGTGAAACAAGAGCTGAGTCCAGTGTCAGGACCTGTCCAAGCCTCCAGTTACTCCTCACAGAACATGTCACCAGCACAATACCAGAGCGATTACAGGAAGGAACATTTAGGACAAAAATGTAGGGAGAATACAAAACCTCCTGCTTCCCTGTAGAGAAAAATGCCTGTGTTATGGATTGTTTGAGATCCATTATCATTGTCAGGCACATTGATTTACCCACATTGGGCCTCTTCACTCCATACTTCATACAGCAGTGAGACAACTTTAGAGCCTGTATTTGACAGTGACAAATGACGCTTTCTGCTCGCATTTCTAGCAGGAGGTACCTTGCTTCATTTCAGACCCCTTAGCGGTTACAGTGTGGCGCTTTTAGTCTGGGTGATTTCACTTTGATTTTGCACTCTCCATCCATCCATGGTATTGATTATGTTTTTCTGGGCTGCCCATTGCAAACTCTTTGGAGGGAAACTATTGAGGTCTATTGAGAATTAATTGGGGTGTATTGACAGTAGCCAAAAGAGGACCTTTCTTCTTCCCAGGGGGTTTGGATATCGAATATGTTCAAGCCCCTCTGTCTTTCCCAGTGATCCAGCTCATTGATTATTATAATGCAACCTAAGGCCACCACTTCAGGTAATTTGTCATAAGCTGCTAGTGATTATATTTTTTATATCCATAGCTGCTCAGGCACCACATCAGCCGTCAGAGTTTATGAATATGTACTCAATATCTAGTTCACGACATGAGAAGCGTCTGCTGCAGTGAAAGAAGATGGCAGAAATGTGGCCCAGTACAGTGTTCAATGAGAATCTAATAAAGCTGACGAGGGGACTCCAAAGGGGCTTTCAACTTCTCTTCCTTTATAGTGGCAAACTCTTTCTTCTTGTCTTTTATCTCCCTTTGTGAGGAATCGTCTCCCTGCTGGAGAACGCGAGCTGAGGAAAGCAGCAAATGAAAAAGAGGTGATGAATGATCTAATTTCACGCTGACATCTTGCCAGTGTTTTACCATAGTAACGTGGAATTGCATTGCATTTAGTCACTAAAGGAATGAAAGGGAATTTTGTTGATGTAAGGCAGATACATTTAGATAATTAACCAGCAGTTTTCGTCTAGTTGATGGTGGGGATGTGAAAAAACTTAATACTTTGATGCATTTCTTTCTTCTGTGAGACACGGGAAGATATTTTGAAGAACTTTGAATGGACAAAACAACACTGAAACATTTTTCAAAATATCTTTTGTGTTGCCCAGAAGAAAGAAAGTTTTAACAAGTTTTGTCAAGATTGTTTTTGATATATATATATTGGTTGATTGGTTGACCATCGTCACCCATACCTAATTGGACTGATGAATGTGATTTTATGTCGTTCTTATCTTGCACTCACATTTAACATATACTGGTGCTCCAGCTGGAATTTGTGTCTAATTCCCTCAAGGTCAGGGTCAAAGGTAAAGACCAAAAGCCCTAATGGGTGGAAGGAGAGATCAGATGCCACTTTAATTTTGACCTCCAGTGGAACATATGTACACTAAATGTTGTAACACTCTCTAATTTCTGTTGGTCTGGAGCCTACAGTGTTTGTGTGTTAGTGTTTTCAGCTTTAATTTGTGCCCATTCTTTTTTGTTTTAGATGTAGTTGTATTATTTCCTGCCATTAGAAAGACAACTATTAAAGGTTCCCTGTAAAAAGCACTACAAAAAGATTTCTCTCTCTGTGTATTTCTATTAGTGGTGCAGTGAAACAGCAAAGGGACATTACAGTGTGATGAATTATTTATAGAATGTGCAACAGTAATGATGATCAGTTAGGGCTCTGAGTTCTACCTTTAAAGGCTCTCTGGAATACTTACATTTACATTTATTAATGTAGAATACGCTTTTATCCAAAGTGACTTAAAAAGGAGGAACATTACAAGTGATTTATCATTAGAGCCAACAGTATTTGCACTACACAATAGCAGATTTTATATATGGTAGTCGAGTACACAAGCTAAAGCAGAAGTGAAAAGCAGGAAAAAAAAACAGACTTGAATCTGATTGGCCACTTGCAACATTCTACAGTAAAACATTTTTCAAATAATCCTTCCTTCCTTCCTTCCTTCCTTCCTTACTTACTTACTTACTTACTTCCAACCAACCAACCAACTAACGAACTAACCAAATCTATATTTGATAAATATTTTTATTTGGAGTATTAGATTCTGTTTGGTTATTCTGCAAACTGTTTAATTTGCAGGCAGTGTTTACAAGTGATTTATCATTAGAGCCAACAGTATTTGCACTACACAATAGCAGATTTTATATATGGTAGTCGAGTACACAAGCTAAAGCAGAAGTGAAAAGCAGGAAAAAAAAACAGACTTGAATCTGATTGGCCACTTGCAACATTCTACAGTAAAACATTTTTCAAATAATCCTTCCTTCCTTCCTTCCTTCCTTCCTTCCTTACTTACTTACTTACTTACTTACTTACTTACTTCCAACCAACCAACTAACGAACTAACCAAATCTATATTTGATAAATATTTTTATTTGGAGTATTAGATTCTGTTTGGTTATTGCTGCTTATTTAATTTGCAGGCAGTGTAGTTTCATGGTCTCTTTTTTTGGGGGTGTAATGATCATTGGACTGTTTAATTGACCATTTAATTGATGGTTTAATTGGCAGCTAATCTAGTTTCATGTTTTAAATTTGACTCCATTGTCTCTTTTTTATTACATTATAAAATAATTTAAACTCAAATCAATATTTAATGTGCGCATTTTTGGGGAGTAGCTGGCTAGCTAACAAAAATATGTTCTAAGAACGTTATGCGAACGTTCCCATTAAATTATTGAAACGTTATTTCTAAATGTTCTCTGAACATTAAAAATGTGCGTTATTTAAATGTTTCCAAAATGTGCTTTTTCAACCAACTAACGAACTAACCAAATCTATATTTGATAAATATTTTTATTTGGAGTATTAGATTCTGTTTGGTTATTCTGCAAACTGTTTAATTTGCAGGCAGTGTAGTTTCATGGTCTCTTTTTTTGGGGGTGTAATGATCATTGGACTGTTTAATTGACCATTTAATTGATGGTTTAATTGGCAGCTAATCTAGTTTCATGTTTTAAATTTGACTCCATTGTCTCTTTTTTATTACATTATAAAATAATTTAAACTCAAATCAATATTTAATGTTTATTTATGATTCATCATTATTTTTATTTGGAATAATTGATTTTGGTTGGTCATTATGCCTTCAGATTTTGTTTTATTTTATTTTTTGTAATGAGCATTAATCTGTATAATTGACCGCTATAATTATTTGGCAAGCAATTTATGTTCATGTACCTCATATCACTCCACAGTCTCTTTTTTCCTCACATCATAAAATAATTAAATTATGGACAGTCAGTCATCAATTATCACAAAATAAACCTTTTCACGATGATATGAGACCACCTCAGTCACCTTTATTTTGTAATAATGACCTCATTATACATTGTCCCTTACTTTTTCCAGACTGAAAGAAATGTAAATGCTTTTTGCAGTCCTGCCTGTATTAAAGTCACAGTGCCATTTAACAATACTCTAGATTCACACTGCCTGCCATCAGAGGCATTTTGCATATCAGCAATGCTATGCATACTATGTAAAGTAGCCTCTAAAAGACCACATGCAGTGAGCGCTCTCTTTCTTCCTCTCTCTCTCCTTCTCTCGCTCTTCCGGTCTATTATCTTTTTCCATTTCTTTCCCTCTTTCTCTCTCTCTTTTTCTCTACAGTGGGAAGTGTCTTGAGTTGAGCAAAGAGCAGTTGCATGCAGGAAGAGCGATAGTGGAGGAGGGAGGGGAAAGAAGGAGGGTGTTTGCGTAAGCTTGTAGGCAGATAACAGACCCAACCACAGATGGTAGAGCGAGTGAGAAAGAGAGAGAGTGTGCGCGCTGGTGTGAGAGAAGGAGGAAGGGAGGGAGGTGCAGTACGTCAGTTCTCTGCTCACTCAGTCACTGTGAGGCAGGTTGATTTTCTGCCGTCTTTCTAGCAGCCGTCACAGCCTCACTGTGGACTGGAGACTTCTGCATCCATCTCAGCCGGCTGAAGGAATATTCAACACAATGTCCATGCAACATTCTCAGATCTTTAGTGCTTTTTACAGCAAGACTGTGTGACTGTGTGCCAGTTGGTGGACGCCAATACAAGCAATTTGTGTGCAGTGACATGCTTTCCTCCACCCTGGGCTAATTTTCTCATCTCAAGCGGTCGTGGGTTTAAAGAACCAAGCTGTCGGCTGAATAGAGTGGGAGAAGCTGCTTCTGTTCAGCTGCCTGTTTGTGACCTGTGGAAACAGGAACTGAACATCAGATACCGGCCGCAACGCTAACTGAGCGTCAGCCTGCAAGTTTCGGAGCTCATTTCCGGAGGCACGTGGAGCTCTGGCCCTTCATCTGAACCTGTGGTCCCCCGCTCCCAGCCCATCCTCCCCTTCCCAACCCTGGAGCCTGGAATGGTGCGTTTGGTCACCCAAAGACCCGCATAGGGAATCCCTCAAGCTGGATCCGTCTCCGCAAATGACCGGTAGCAATAGCATGAGCAGTGGGTACTGCAGCCTGGATGAGGAGAGCGATGACTTCACCTTCTTCACCGCCAAGACCTCCTTCTTCCGACGGTCACAAGCAAAGCAAGTAGCCAAGGTAGTGTATGAATGCGAGGCTGATGGAATTGTGAAGATTGAGCGAGTATATCCACACCTGATATAGAAGATGTGCACGGAAGCGTGTACACGGAAGTGTATTTTTTCTTCATGTTTCTCACCTGATGAACTGCTGCGTTGTAAGAAATGTGTTTTGGATACATTCGGAACAGGTTTATGACCTGATATGTTTTGAGTGACAACATACAAAGACTGTTTTGGGTTTTATAGCATTTTGTTCAACACTGTTGAGGTTGTGAAAGTTAGATGAGATAGGCTGTAGAAAAAGATTTTCCTACACTCTCAGAAAAAAAAAACTGTATAAAATCTGGGGTGATACCCTTTCTAAAGATACTAATATGTACCATTTAAGTATTAACATATATACTTTAGACACTAATAAGTAAATTTAATGTACTAATGTGGAGCCTTTAGAGGTAAATAAGGTACAAAGGTGTACCTTTTGAAAGCATACTGCTACAGCTTTTGTACCTATGTGTGTGTATGTGAGTGTATGTCTATGGAAACACTGTGGGTAGAAACCTTGTACTGTTTAGAGCAACTAACACTAGCTTTTAAATGAAGAGTCTCTCAAGGACTAATGATTGGATAAGAAAGAAGCTTATCTGTTGCTTTTCCTTGCTGTCACTTAATATGATTTTTATGGCAGCCATTTAACACTAGTGTAAGGGCTGTGGGTATGATTCCCATGGAATGCATGGATGGATAGAAAAATGTATACCTTGAATGCCCCTTAAGTCGCTTTGGATTAAAGCGTCTGTTAGGGCGACTGTCGAAAGGGGGTTAAGTAGGTGGAGATTGCACTGTTAGGTGTTAGGTTACTCAAACTTACAATGATAATATGAACTTAAATGAGTCTTTGTTCCACACTAATTTAGTAAGTAGGCCTATTTCACAATAGAGCTGAAGTATTCATTGGACTTATGTTATATAAGTTTCATTTACTGTAAGGTTCATGTATTTGCATTAATACCATCCACCGAATGCATTAAAGCAAATTGCTTTTACTTCAGCTCATTACCTGCATATCTTGACCTTTATTATAGACTCTTTTAAGCATGGCAGTGTACATAGAGTGCACTCTCACACTCTCAGAGCTCTCAAATGCTGTGAGGGGAAGGAAATGGCTGCTGATTGTGCCAGAAAGGCCTGTCCTTCCCTGAATCAGAGAATGTGTTATTTTACAAGACCCCATAGCTTTTACACTGACTTCCTGTTACTGTAGGCCTCTCTTAGGCCTCTTAGACTTAGATTTAGATACAGTTGTTTAGTGACCAAAAAGTCAGTCAGAATTGAGCTTTAATTAGATTGGGTCTTATAAGCTAGCTAGCAAATGCAGCTGTATTCTGAACACCACAGAACTGGAAATAGGCTAATATTTCATGTCCTTAAAGACTTCAAATTTCACTCCTATACCTGAGCTGACCAGCCTTACATCACTTTCTGCAGTATCAGGTTTGGAAAGAGCTTCTCAGGATGTGAATTATTTATCCTGTTCGCATCTCTGTCTGGACACAATGTGAGCTGCCGGTTTGAGGGCATTCAGTGGACACAGTTTAAATATTGTTTTTTGTTTTGTTTTTGGTTATTAATCTGTTAATATATTGTATTGTTCAAACGTTTGGGGTTGGTACGATTTTAAATGAAGTCTCTTATGCTCATCAGGGCTGTATTTATTTGATCACAAATAGAGTAAGTACAATAATATAGCAATTTTCTTGAAAATATTATATTTTACTTTAATATATTTTCAAATATATTCCTGTGATGGCAAAGCTGAATTTTCAGCATCATTATTCCAGTCTTCAGTGTCACATGATCCTTCAGAAATCATTCCAGTATGATGATTTGCTGCTCAAGAAACATTTCTTATTATTATCAACGTTGAAAACAGTGCTGCTTATTATTTTTTTGGAAATGATGATAATTTCTTTCAGGATTTTTTGATGAATAGAACATTTGAAAACAACAGCATTCATTTGAAATATATATCTTTTGTAACATTATGTCTTTACTGCCATTTTTGATCTATTTAATGTATCCCTGCTGGATAAAAGTATTAATTAAAAAAAAAAAAATCTTACTGACCCCAAAACTTTTGAATAGTACAGTAGTGTAAGTTTTGAATGCTGGTGTTGTGCTGATGTCCCTAACAGATTTCTTAATTTGCTTAAAAGTAGGCAACAAAAAAAAAGTTAAAAATCTGAATCTTTTTGAGACATTTCTTGTGCTTTAGACCATCACTAAACCAGTTTAAATTAGCCTAACCCCCCAAAAAAGTTCATGCTGGTCTAACCTGGTGTTTCCAGCAAGGCTGTTATGGTAGATCAGTGTTGCCAGACGTACGATAATTATCGTATTTGTACCATAATTTTGACCTCTGTACGATGTACGATCAATAATACCAAAATGTATGATCATTTCAGAATTTTGTGACACCAAATGATAGTCGTTGTAATCATAGGGCTTCTATACTCATTGATCTAGCTGTGTGGATCCTACTGTACGTGTACCTTCATGATTGTGAGGAGACTTGAACGTGTTACACATCTTTCATCTCATCTCACGTCTTCTCGACCAATCGTCGTGGAGAATGACTCTCTCTCATGAGCACAAGTTAACGTTCCTGCCGCACTTAGGTCAGTTTTTTTCAAAGCTGAGGTCGATAGTTTAGCAATAAAGTATAGAAAATTAGTGCTGAAAAGGATAAATAGCTGTAACATCTAGATAAATAGCTATATTCAGAACGTTTGACTTGTGTACGATAATTTTCTTCCAAATACGATAATTTTGAACTTCTGGTACGATACTTGGACATTTCCAATCTGGCAACACTGTGGTAGATTGTTTGTGTATTGTGTTGCTAGGTGCAAGGCGTTACTTCTACAGTTATTTCAGCTATTGGTCAGACGTTTGATTTATATATTGGACTTTTACATTGTTTTGCTTTTACTGAACAAAAATAAGTGCAGTTTGAATAGGCAGTCATAAGCACACCGAAGGTGAAGTTAGCTTGTCCTAATTCTTATTAGCATCTCTGGAAGTCCTCTTAGAAGAACCCCAGAGATGGATAAATGGGAGATTAGCTTACGTTCTCGCTTTAGTGTGCACATTCTTCTTGTCAGTTATGGGATTAAAATTGCTTTATAGATCAATAATACATTTCCGATTTACCTCGCTGGGTTAAACGTAGTAGACAGAAGGCTTTTAAACCAAGAGCACTGAGTAAAAGTGCCTTTATAAATGCTGCTGCTTCTGTGTTCAATAATTATTCCAGAAACTCATTAAAGACAACTAAATTTTTAGTTAAATTTTTGTTAGTTAAATCAGGTAAATTTTTGACCCAAATGACAGCTATTAGTGAAGGGAACAAACAATAAATAGCTTCCTCTTCAAGGGCAGAATTTAACATTTGAATAGGGAAAGTCATGCAAACACGAGGCAGTTTGCTCAAGGTTTTGCACTCCATGAGTACTGAAAGTCATGAGCCATCTCATAAACCTTTGTGTGATTGAAAAACGTTTATTATGGCTCAAATCTGGTAGATGTTGCAGCTGTGGTGCCATTTCGGCAAATGCCTGCTTAGTTGGTAAGCTACAGCAGAATGAGTCAAGTTTTCTCGTTTCTAAACTTTATAATAGCTGTTTAATTGAAATGCTGTTCAAAATCACATAGATGCTGATTGCTCAAAATAAAAAATCTGTGTACCAATCAGCTATAGGGATGCCATGAGTTAATGATGCATAAAAAAACAGGCCCAAGCACAATGCATCGATAATTAAGACCTTCATTATCAAAGGCATTTGAATGGATTGATAGCATAGGGCTTGTGTTTACTGGTGTCGTGGGCTCTGATGATCTACGCTGTTTATTCAGGCATGCAGATGATGGGCTTTGCATTTGTGCAGGGCTGCAGAGAGGGAGGGGAGAATCTCCTACGGCACACTTGACCCAGTAATGAGAGAGAGGGAGAGAATGAGTACACATGCAACGTGTGGGAGGGAGCAGATCACAAGGCATCATTCCTACACTGCGGCAGAAACAGCAGAGAGACACAAGAATGATCAATTAAAAGCATATAAATCTTTGAAAGATACATATACTGTAATTAGACTCCCGTTTGCTTACCTGTATCTGACTAACCATGGTTGATTTTACTGCAGCTAAAGCCAGTGCATTAAAGTACATTATCAATGCATTAGCACTAACATTGTATAAAGAGACTTCCTCTGAACATCAGGCTTCCCTAGAACTGATGTCGGCTAACACTTGCAAATCTTACTTCCTGTATTTTTTGTTAGTGCAGTTCTCACGGTGATACGCAGAACATGCAGCATCTAACCAAATTATTATTGGTTTGAGGCCATTCAGTAGGTGCAGACGTAGAAGACTTGCACATTGCCTGAAACTGACACTAAGGGCATCGTGTTCCCTAATCAGTCGGAGTAGCCGTGTGCTGTGCTTAAGGACACCTGCCTGACATGCAGTGATGACTTCGAGATGACACTCCGATAGCATTTACAGCCATGCCCTTTTCTTTCGTGTCATGTAGGCTCTGTAATTTGATATTTGCTCAGGTCATGCCCCAATGCATCTTTATGTACATGGTTAACACCCTCCACTTGGGCCTTCTATGACTTTCTTTCCTATGTTTGTTTAACTCTCATTTTGATTTAAAGAATGGCCTGGAGCATTTAACAGTGAAAGTCATTATTCAGTAGAGGAAAGCGTATTGTTCAATTCATACAGATTAGGTAGGTTTTTATCTGTTTGATTGCTCAAAGCAGGCTTACTTGTTGTTTCCTAACCCTGTTTATCAAAGAAATGTTCTTCCAGACATTTCCGGTTCACCACAAAGTGCATTCTAGAGAGAATTTTAATTGATCAAAAGTGACAGCAAAAAGATTTCAGTTTCAAATAAATGTTTTGAACTTGGAAAAAAAATTTATCACGTTCTTGGCAACTTCCCGAAGTGTGTATGTGTTTATATATTTTATATATTTGAAAAAAAAAAAGGCCAGAACAATGTTTTGCCAGACATTTTTGATTCACCACAAGGAGCGTTCTAGAAAAATATGTTGTCTGCGAGACAGCGTTTTTTGTGCATTCACAGGATATCCGGGTCACGTTTGATGTCGCTTCTGCTCACTCACTGCTAAAATCTGAAAGGTGCGATTCACAGCTTTCTCACATCAGGTGATTTCTGTCTTCAACCTGAAAGGAAATCGTGTGTCTGCAGCTGCTCTAACATGCATTTCTATTGAAGCATAAAACCTGCAGTGAAGCGTTTTTTCAAACTAACTAATCAGGGTTTGTTTTTTACCTTTAGTGAGGAGGTTCGTTTCAGAGAGGTGGTGCACTCGTGCATGTGTAGCTCAGATGTGGGTCAGCTCTCTGAATGACAGCAGATACTGTGAGCCTCAGTGAATAGACAGGAGAGATCCCACACATAACCCACCCACTTCACAATCACACACACTTATGATGCCCTTTATTCCAATTACAACTCCCACGCTCACTCACATACACTCTTACACACTTTCTCCAGCTGAAAACCATGAATACACCCACAGACACACACTTCTTTGCTCTTTGGTTGTTACAATAAAGGACTCTTCCCTCTCACGGTGTTTCAAGAGAAGATCAGAGCTCATTCATATAATCATACTCAAAATGTGAAGATGATGGGATATGATGGCCGAGCTTGGATTGCTCTTGGATGTCGTGTAGATACATGTGCAGTCAAACACATACAACATGAAATAAACCATCAGGAGCAGAGCGAACTTTTAAACTGGTCTCCATTGTTTTGCCCATTGTTCCAAAAGGCCACTTTCTCTGCTTTGGATGTGAGGAAGGGAGGGAGAAAGATATATTTAGCAGCTCACAGTCCTCTGGTCACAAATACAGGAATTCCTGAGAGATTTTGGTTGTGTGCACCAAGGGATTCAAGTTAGTGGGAGAAGAATGAGGATGCCATAAAAATCTAAATTGTAAATCTTTGCTTGTCAACATTAATAAAGAATATCAGAGCTGCAAATTGATTGTGGAATGGTAGAGGATTTGTTTTACTAAACGTTGGTGGGTGTGTAAATCTGGTTTATTGACCAGTAATAGATGGAGGGACTGGAAGTTTTAGGGAAAAAAAAAAAACTGTCATTATTTTTGCAATACCGTTTGGTGCCACTAGGGGCACAGAAATGACACACCTCACATTTAATTGACATTAAATTAATGTTGCCTTGCATAAAAAAAAATTATGGTACAAAAACAAGCTTCATTTTCTCTATGCACAGTATAATTTTTTACTATTTTTTCCTTCTTTGGTTGAACTGACACAGATGTGTTTTTGGATAATCTCACACAATTGAACATTGTCTCTGGTCTACGCCACACAATACAAAACAGGTAAATTTGAAGAAGTGAATGTGACTTGTATTGCATGAGCGATTGCACATAATTCTGAACACTTCTCTTCACAGAACACTGACTAGGATGTCACAGTGGCACACATAGCCAGACATAAAGTGATTAGTTTTCTTTGCTTTTAAGTTTCTTAAGGACAGTTTATTTAAAAAAAATTTTAATCCTTCCTCGTCTCTCAACTCACAAGTATAAGAGTGTTAAAACAGATGTTTTAAATGCATCTCTGATTTAAAATTAAATAGTAAAATGGCTCCAGAGTCCAATTCAATGAATCAATTCCAAAACAGATTAATCTGTGTCAACTCTAGAAAATGGTCACTGAAATCATTGAATGGCATTTTTCATATTTTAAAATGTTTTGGTGGTGCAGAGACATTGGTAGATATTACTGTTCATTGTGTTATTATTATGTACTCTAACATTTGAGCTTTAACAATAAAATAATTAAATAACATTATTCCTTAGCTAATTTAGCGAAACAAAAAGTGCGTTTTACTTGTTTCATTGATCGTAATAGCAACAATGCCTGAAATGATTGAAGAAAAATCTGCAAAATCTGAATATATGTGGCTATATATGTAGTGCTATTGTGCAAAAGTAAGTCTGAGATCTAAAGCAATTTATCCCCTCATTGAGGATTTTGCATCGCTTCTTTTGGTGAGACGTTTCTTTCGTGCCACCACATACCACAAGACGCAACAGCACAAGTGCAGCAGTATTGCACATTTCCTGTCTGCAGATTCTGTCTTTCATAACAAGCTTCTCATTTGAGAAAATTTCTGAACTTTCTGTCCATTGAGGTTATCCATGTCAGGCAGTTGTAGTGTGTGGGCCAGGCAGAAGTTAATTTGTTTGCTAAGCGTCCAGATCAATTCTTCTTCCTCTCCGCTTAGGCTTAATGTTTGTGTGTTCATGTGTGTATGAGTGGATCTCTTTCTGCTCAATGAGACATAGAGCTGCCATGCTGGCGCCACAGGGATCTCCATGAATAAATGATCTTGCTTTTTTCATTCTTATTCTTTCGTCCCAGAAAAGAAGAGAGAAACTCACTTTGCGTGCGTGTATTACGGGGGATGCAGCTAGTAGCTAAAAATACCTCAGACAAAATCTTTGTTGCTAAGGCTTGTTCAGCAACTGTCACACCCCATAGAAAACCCCTCCAAGAGAACCGTTTCTTTGTCACTGGAAATGATGGCGTATTTAGTGTCACATGCCCTGTCATCATTCCTTCTGCATTATTTCTACCTATTAGAATGAATGTGTGCCCTACCAAGGTTTTTGTCATATAAGTGCTCGTTTTTAGATATTTGGAGGACAAGATTTTTTTTATTGCCTTTATTTGAGAAAAAATACATTAAAAACAGCAATATTGTTATTATTACTATTTTAAATAGCCGTGAATTATTTTAATATATTTAAAAATTGGATTTATTCTCGTGATGACAAACCTGAATTTTCAGCATCATTACTTCAGTCTCAGTGTCACATGATCCTTCAGAAACCATTCTAATATGATTATTTGGTGCTCAAGAAACATTTCTTTTTATTAGCATTGTTGAAAACAGTTATGTATATGTATAATTTCTCTGTAAAAGCCCCTTTTTCATCTCTTTTGTCCTGTTCTGTTAAATTCATGGAAAAAAGGGGAAAATAGCACATTCTTTGAGATTTGACCACACAAGAACATTAAACGACAGGTGTTTCTCCCTGTTGTTTATTGATGAATCAATATGGATTGGTAGAGCGTTCCTCAGAGGCCAAAACTGTCTTTGCATAGACTCTAGTCCTGTCTTGATCAACCTGGATTTGTTTAAAGAAGTCTCAAGAGGCATTCAAACTGTTACTGCCATGCTCTACACACACACACACACACACACTCTCTCACACACACACACACACACACACACACACACGCGCGCACATACACACAGACAGACAGACAGACAGAGAGAGAGAGAGATTGGTATCTCAGTGAGTGACATTGTCCCCTGTAGTTGATCAATAAGAGTAGTAGTAATGTTCAGACTTAGAAATATAAACATATTATAATGCCTGTTGAAGATATTGTTACACTACCGTTCAAAGGTTTGTGGTCAGTAAGATGTATAAAAGTTTCCAAAGAAATATTAGGCAGCACATCTGTTTATATTACTGATTTTACTGTATTTTTTATCAAATAAATGCAGGCTTGGTGCAGGCTTGGTGAGCATTAGAGACTTCTTCCAAAAGCATTAAAATCTTACCCACTCCAAGTTTTTGAACAGTAGTGTATGTATTGCTAAGACAAGCATCATTGTTCATAAGTGTTTTCTGTGGAAATACTGTAAATTGTCAATTTAAAATCTCCTAAAGTTCATTTTACCAATATTTAGCAGTACTCTTGCGAATAGATAACAGTCATGGATTAAAAGCCACAAAACTCATTTAAAGTTGTATGTTAAAGGCATTAGAGTCATCCATCGAGTAGATCTATTATTTAGTTCAGCATCATGTATAGGATCTCCCATCCTCCCATGTTTCGCTCAATAGAAATCCAGCAGAAGGTAGTTTCTTCTTCATATAAGCACCATACGTCACATAATAGCTTCTTGTGAAGGGCAGATAACTGATTATCTTGATAACGTAAGTGTCTGTAATCTCAGCAGCAATCAGTTGTCCCCTCTTCCTCCCCGAGAGATGTTCTGTTCTCTTGACACTCAATACCAGGGGTCAATACAAAAATAGAAAAACTAGAGGAACTACCTCAGAGGAACTCCAAAAAGCAAAGTTCACTAAAAATGCAGCTAGCTGAGAGTCCAACCAATGCGACTAAAACAGTACCTTCACGTCAGTTCATCTGTACTGTCATGTTACGTCATGCTTATAATGTCAACATCAGCTTTTACGCAGTGTTGATGTTTTTTTCTACCATAGCTCATTAATACCTCACAAGGCCTCTACTTTGATATCAGGATGCCTCATCTAACCTTGTTTTTTATCTTGGTTTTAGGATGTGACAAAAGAGGAAGAGGAAGAGAAGCCAACATCCCTCACAGACGATGAGATTAAAGCGAAAATAGATGACTACAACTCCAAAGTGACGGAGAATGGAATGACATTAGTGAGTAATGATTTGTCAACAAAGCATGTGCACTCATTTGCAGATAATTTGAGAGTTTTACTGTGAGAAATGACCTGACTCAAGTTGTTTTGTTATCCCCCAGAGCTCAGATGGCACATACACTGGTTTCATAAAGGTTCACTTGAAGTTGCGTAGGCCTGTGACTGTATTTTCTGTGGATGAGAAGTCACCAGGACCATGTTCCTCTTCTGATAGTTCAGATAACCGCACATCCTTCTACCTGCCCAGCGATGCCGTTAAACAGCTACACATCAGCAGTACCACCACGGTCAGGGAGGTCATCCAGGGCCTGCTGAAGAAGTTCATGGTACAGGATAACCCATGCAAGTTCGCCCTCTACCACCAGACCCGTCGAGACAGCCAGGGTAAGCGTTCAAATGAAGATGAAATATACTGTAGTATTGTACAATACTACTATAATACTAAGGTGTTGTTTGCTTGATTTTTCAGATCTTTTCCAGAAGTTGCCATTATCAGAATGTCCACTCTGCTTGAGGCTGTTAGCAGGTCCTGATCTAGAGAACTTGTCCTTTGTACTCAAAGAAAATGAGACTGGCGAGGTTGAGGTGAGCTTTTCTATTCTGTCTAAATGTGTCATTTTTTATTTTTGTAAATTTTGCCTACCACAATAAACATTATCTAGTATTTTAATCATTAAATGAATTCATTTAACATATTTAGGCTGTGTGTCCACCAAAGCATTTTTGCTCGAGGCTAGTGTATTTTTTCAATGGGAGCTCCACATTTTTTAAAATCTTTTTCACGCTGAGCGCTGAGTGCTCGGGCATTTTTTTCTCTGCGCCGGGAGTTGAAGAATGTTCAACTTTAGGTAAAACGCAGCACTCATCACTGTCACTTTTTAGTCAGCCGTCCAATCACGGTGGAGGAGGGGCGGGGCAAATACCACTCTAACCAACTGTCACTCATTCGGTTTGTGCTACGACTAAACAACAATGGAGGAGAAGTTAATATTTCTTGTCTCTGAGTATTCATGTCTGTACCAAATGGGATTCCCGGACTACTACAAATATTGATATGAAAAATAATGATTGCAACGATGCGTCTGCCACAGTACGTCTGCGGATATTCTGTATAATAGCAACCAAAGAGTCATAACTGAAAAAAACACTGTGCCGCAGAAGCACTCTCAAACGCTCACACCTAGGCGTTTTCAGCAGAGCACCTGGCATTTTCAGCTGGCTAAAAATGCTTTAGTGGACACACGGCCTATTTTACTTTTTTTTTGCAAATATATTTTGTCTCTTGCTCAATCATTATGGCAATAAAATGCTTTTTATATTCTTATTCTTATTTATTTATATTTTATACTTTTTTTTTCACCTGATCTATCATTATGAATATAAACTCATTTTTATATTTAATCACACTTTTATCCAAAGCAATTTACAATGCATTCAAGGTACACATTTACATTTTATCAGTTCTTGTTTTTCCTGGTAATCGAAACCATGACCTTTGCCATACTCTGCTGTATGAAGTGCAGAAAACTCTACAAAGCAAAAAAATACAAAATAAAATAATTTATAAATACATTTTTAGCCTGCTTTATCATTATGAAAATTAAATTCTTGTTATGTTTTTTATTATTATTATTCATGATAATGTAATTTATATGTAAATTATATATAAATATAAACATTTTCATAGGCAAATCTTCCTGTTTTCATTCTTTGTTTCCACTGAAACTCTACAAAGCAAAATTAAACTTCCTAATATATATATTTAGAAAATATTAAATACAATTGAATAAAAGTCATGCAATTAATCTAACACATGCCAACAAAAACATATAGGTTTAATAGACAGGTCTGTTTTTTTTTTCTGGCTAAAATTTCATATGTCTGGCTTTATTAATAAGGTGTTCTGTCTTTTTTCAGTGGCATGCATTTTCAGTCCCTGAGCTGCAGAACTTCCTGATCATCCTGGAGAAGGAGGAGAAGGAGCGTGTGCGGCAGGTGGAGCAGCGTTACGCTGCCTACAGGGAGAAGTTGCTACAGGCTCTAGGTCAGGTCGAGAGCAAACCGGGCTAATGTAAGACACAGAATCTCCTTCACCCCACTGAGCCAACACCGGGCCAGCCTGGAGGACCAGTAGCCCAACGGACGAACTCACAAAACCTCCACTCAGGACTTTGTACAAGCTCTCAGCATGCTTCTGTGACCTTTAACCCCCAAAGACGGGCAAAGGGATCGAGACATGACTAAGATGAAGAGGAGGTTTAAACTAAAGATTGGTACTTCAAGAGTAATCCTTCTCTCTGGAAATGGAAGGCTGTTGAAAGCCCAGGAGTATGGTAGTTTCTGGCAGTCATGCTTTTTGATATCTGAATGGGTTTTGTTTAGTTTTTTCTTGTTGTTTTTACATTGACCCCGTCTGTCTGTGTTTTTTACAAGCTGCTGCTATTGCTGCTACTGCAAGTGTTACTTAAAGCATGACTTTCGCTTTGGTCTCTCTGCTTGTGTCTACCGCATGTCCTCTATCAGGGAATATCTATATGAAAGAGCAGAGTAAAAAAGCACTTCCTGTCCGAAAAAAGTGGGGAGACTTAAGTTATAGAAAATATGATGCCTGCAAGATATCAGAGGACAAATAGTAATCTTGTCCACATATCAGATTATACAGTTCATAAAAAATTATAACATACTACTGTAAAAAAACAAAAAAAAAGAGTTATACTGTTTATACTGGAGATTGTCTTAATATAACTATAAATGTACTGTATTACTGATAATGTTTCACCCTACAGCTCAATATGTCAAAATATCTCTTTCTTTCTTTCAATTTAAATTACCAAAATGGCTGTGCATCTCTATGATAAAGCGGTCATGAAACCCACTGGCCACTATATCTATAAAAAAGTGTTTCAATAGATCTGGGCTGCTGAGAATGTACAGATGCAGCCATTTTGAGCTCCTCTAGAAATATGAAGTGGCCCCACGCTGACTGTTACTCTCTGGAAAGACCCATTGTCCTTTCAGGTGTCCCATGAAAGCTTTTAGAAACACTCAGCACTGACAAATCACCTCAGTCTCTCAAGTGCGCCACCAGTACTTAATGTGCAGGGAGCATCAGTGGACGTGAGGATAGTAGGCTGTGGTTATCCGGTAAGCTTTTCGGAATCATTTCGGCTTTTAGCACATACAGTAATACACAAGGTCATGTTAGATTAGAGGGCATCTCCTCGATCAGCACTCTGAAAAGCTCTGCGGATCCCAACCACAAGCATCTCAATCTGTATTACACCAAAGGAAAACAGAACAAGCTCCCCTTATTGTAATTACAAAATAAAGCTTTTATAAAGATCTTCCTGCTAATGTAAAGTGGAGTCAGGATGTCTGTGATTTGCACACCAACACAAACCACTGAGTGGTCCGCCAGTATGTACAGGAGTCAATATTATTCTGTACAGGGAACATGAGATGGATGTAACTTTTTTGTTGTTGCTGCTTTTATTGTAATAATAAGCATTTAAAGGGATATTTGTAATGTGCATACTTTCGTCTGCTGAATTGTGGAGGTGCATGTGAATTGAATGTATCTGTGACACTGAGGGAATTTATTATTTGTGAAGAGCATTCAAAAGCACTGAAGCGGTTTTCCATATTGGTCGGGAATAACTGTGAACCTTTCAATATGATGTTCCAGGCACTGATATTTCTCTTCTCCCTTAAAAGCACATTTACGTCCCAATCTATTAAAGAACCATGGATTTCTAAACAGGACATCTTTAGCAAGCAGTTTTGTAATGGCTAAGTTATCATTTGGATTGGTATGTTTGTAGAGGCACTTTAAAGTCATATGTTTCCATTTGAACCACTCTGCCCTATGTGCTCTGCCTGTATATTTTGATCTTGTATGGGTACACGTCCTGCTGGACTGGAAGTATCACTTCCACCCTTTAGCAAGCGGCAGGGCCTTGTATGTCTGCTCAGGTGGCGCCCCCTGACAGCCATATTCCTGCTGCAGTGCCTTTAGTCTCCGTGTAGCTTATCTTGACCGTGTACTGTACATATGCTCTAGATGTCTGGCCCTATAACTCCACGTTGAGAGAGTTCCCACACATTCAGTGGCAGCAGCCAGGTGCTTTCAATGTCTGAGCTATTAAGTCCATGTGAGACTTTTTGGGACTAGTGTTTAAAATGTTGAAGTGTGTGTGTGTGTGTGTGTGTATGCGTGTGTGTGCGTTGGTTTAATTTATTTTTTGGTTCAATTTCAGTGCGTGTAAACTTGAATATGTGGACAAATCAGTACTATTGGGCAATCTTTTTTGTTTTGGAGAATCAAATGTTTCAAATGTCTAGTAAGCTGTAAATATACTGAAGAATTAAATAAAAGGTCACCCTTTCTTGGTGATGAGTCTGTTTTGTTTACATTGAAATAAATGAAGCCACTAACTGGGGTTACTAACAATTCTGTAGTTTAAATTATAAATAAAAATAAATGTAATTTTAGAAATAATATGATTTTCTCAAAGTTATAAATAAAATAAAGTTGATTAAAGTACGTTTTACAAGTCTTCCTACTTAAAAATCTCATGTTTTTTATTCATTGTGTTCCTTGCTGTTTATTTGTAATTAGTTGTGAAATTTACTTCTGAGTGAAATTGTTACTACACCAATCTTTTTTCAATGTACCAGCAATTCTGTAGTTTACATTATAAATAAAAAATAAACATATTTAGAAATAATAATAATAATAAACAAATATTTAAATTGAAATGAAACAACTAAATTGGGTTACTAATAATTTTGTAGTTTTAATTATTATAAATACGAAATAAATATAATTTAAAAAATGGTTTAAGAAATCATTTATGTTGTATTTAAACTTAAATCATTTTAATTATTATAAATACAGATTTATAATGTAAATATTAAATAGCATTCCAGATGCATGATATTACATTTTCACCTTTTTTTTTTTTTACATTTTTACCTTTAAAAATCTATTTACTATAAGTGTTTTACGTACAATGCTGCAATAATGGAAAATATGGCAAAATAACATGTTGTGGTAATATTAAATTCTGCATCACAAACATATTACTGTTGGTGTCTGGTTTTATGTGACTGATATAAGAAGTTAGCATTTTTTTATTTTATTTTTTTATCTACAGAACATAGAGTAGTTTTACATCAGTACTGTAGTATCATGGTTGCACAAATCATACACAACCAGCAGAGGGAACCCTAATCATGTACAGTAGTTCAAATGCAAACATTTGCTCCAAGTGCAAAGGATGTCCAAAGATTTTTTGTAATTGATTGAAGCATAATTATAGAACTTGTAATTTGTTAGATACTTTGCATACTAAGCTATGTATTTATATGGTACTGTGTAGCAGCACAGACAGCAAGGCACAAGCACTATGTTGTCACAACTACTCTGTTGTGTCTAAAACAAATAAGCCTGCATTGAACGGCAGTGTTAAGGGTCAGATAGCGCACGTGTAGTGTATTGTGCACATTTGTGTACACATGGCATATTACAAGAAAAACATGTTACTTTCAGTTGTAAACTTAGTTTGAACCGGCTCCACGCTTTAAATAAACACTCAGTAAAATCCACCTACAGGTTTAACAGCATGCCCATACTTGGAAAAGTCTTGCAATATTTTAAGGACACCCAGAAACCTTTTAAGTCACCACAAAAAGACAGCAGTTGTGAGTGTCCATCATAATGTTAATGAGCCCTCATAAGGTGCAAGTGCTCACCCGTCCAGTCTGCTACTGAGAGGTCAACCTGAAAACAATGTCAATATGTCATCTGAAGACACAAATATAGACAGGTCTCAGCTTCCCCTAAGACTGACAGCTAAGAATAGCATACTATGGCTGCGGTCCTGTTGTAAGCACACCCAATTTAGCTTGACATGTCTCACCATATCACCCCTGTCACCCCTGCATGTGCTCTTCTGCCTGTGTTGATATACAGTGGGTACGGAAAGTATTCAGACCCCCTTAAATTTTTCACTCTTTGTTATATTGCAGCCATTTGCTAAAATCATTTAAGTTAATTTTTTTGTAAAGAGTTTGACAACAACACCAGACTTGCCAAGACAATTTCAGATATGCAGCACAGCTTAGGATAACACTAGGATTGTTGTGTTTTGATATTTTCCATTTTTATCTTGCAATAAATCTTTGTTTTGGAGACTGCCATTTTAGTCGTGCTATCTATTTTTGGTTTATATTTATAATTTTTTACTTCAAAGTTCAAAATTTGAAAAAAAAATCTTCCACTGACATTGACTGAATTTTTGCTATTCAGTGATGCCATCATAATTACATAATTACATTTATTTGCATACAGATTTTTTTTTAAATTCCCATATGTGGCTCTGTTTTGACTCCATAGGTCTTTTTTTTTTGCTTTGCAAAAAACACTGGAAATGCAAATCTAAACGTAAAGAATGCAAATGCAAAAAAGCGCCAGTGTATAAAACCAACTAAAAAATTTAAATTCCTCTTGCAATTTTCTGTCAATCTAAAATATGTGCGGATATATTCCTCCTGGGACCCAGGCATAGGCTTTTGTCCTCTGTAGAGGACATTATATTTTAATGAATTTCTCTGAGACCATACATGCCACAGTTTTAAGTCTGGATGTCCTGTACAGAACACATTCAGGGATTTTTAGGGATATCAAATGTTTCGAGGTTTGATCATAAACACACCTTCTCATTGTTCTTTAAAAATGACTGATATTGACAGAATGATCCAATTTAGCGCTCTTAGGGAAATATGATAATATTTTGTCATTATAATTTAAATCTGACTAATTTTCAAATTGTTTGTCGTAAATAAATATTTCAGAAAAATGTTATGGGGTTTCAAATCGGAATTTGACGTTTTGTTATGAAACGTGGGCATCATTTTCACACATGCCTTCTGTAGAGGACACCAGGACAAACGGCATGTCAATCAGGCATTTTGGGGAGACACAACAAGTCAATAGGGAAAGAAATTATAGATCAATATTCCTATGAAATATGAGATATTCTTACGAAAATGTTGCAAAGTTATTACTCCCATTATAACACTTCATTTTTCATTACGGTTTGCCCCATGAACACATGCAAATTAGGTGCAGTGTATAGATACATTGAATAAAATGGGAATATCAATTTATTGACATTTTACTCACATATTGCATAAAGCAAAATATTATATCAAATCATTCTGTTATATCTTTCATAACATAGTTGAGAAACATCTTTGTACAAAGTTTGGTTAAAAATAGTCGGAAACCTAAAAACTGATTGGTGAATGAAAAAAATAAATAAATCATTGTTTTTGCCTATACATGCCTTTTCATGTCCATTTATTTATTTATTTTAATAACTTAGTCCTGACGTCCTCTATGACATAGAATAAAATGTGAATAAATATATATATATATTTTTTTTTTTTTTATGTATGTTTCCCTACATTTGTTTCTTATGCACCACCCA
>NW_015629561.1:1373700-1388101 GCF_001515625.1 Sinocyclocheilus rhinocerous
AAATGTGAATAAAATATATATATATTTTTTTTTTAAATGTTTTTTTCCCTACATTTGTTTTTTATGACCAACCAATTTAAATGACATTAAAAAAACTAAATTCACAAAACTTTTTTATGGTTCTCAGGAGGATATAAAACACAAATGAAAAAATCATTTCATTGTCATCACTACGGAAATCAGTAAACTATATTCAACTTGAAACGTTCCAATTTCGCTTTGTTTATGTCTTGATTTGAACTTTCTCTCCAGTAAACAGCCCCATTTGAACTCAACAGGCACTTCCTTGTACTCTGATACTCAAGGAGGAAGTTTGAGCCGGAATGGCGTTGTCTTGGCCGCGCCCCAGCCAGTCCCCTGACGTGCTCTGTTTGATGACGTCGCGCTGGGCGAAGCCGACGACGCTCTTAGCAACAAGCTAAGAAACCATTACGAGACGGAACGCGCATCCAAAACACTCAGACCATTCGTGAGAAAACTTGTTTGACATGTCGGAAAGTGTTTGGAAGGGAGCATGAGTTCATTTGACCTTGTTTTTAGAATGAAAGCAAGTTAGGTTTGTACTATCCGGGAAAGAGGAAACGCTAGCCTGAGCTTTAGTGTGCTCTGGCTGGGATGACTCTTCTGTTCAAACCAACAACACGAAATTCAAGAGAGGGGAAGAGTGGAGGTGGTCGACATCGGTTTAATGTTTGGACTCAAGCTCATTGTGCTTTAGGGAGACAGTTTGTTTCGACGGAAACGCTTTTTTGTCCCCTTCAACTTTGATTCTTCTTCATCATCATCATCATCATCGAGGACGAGCGCTTCTCACCCACCATTATTTGGTTTCTTCTGATGCAGTTGTGAAGTTATGCACATCTAGCTCCAGTATCTATTAGTTGGGACCTTCTTGTTGCAAATACAGATACCTCTGTTACTTCTTCTCCAGACTTGCAATACAGGTGGTCAAATTGATAAGCCTCATGAAAACAGCTTAAAGGGGATCATGCCTGAACCCTGCAGCACTGTGAAGTCGTCTATCTAGCATCTGAACATCTGACAAGCTTCTCCTCGGATATGAGACTAGACGGACACTGAATTGCTGTTTTGGATGGATCTTGCTTTAGTGAAAACATTTTTCAGAGGAAAAATAAATATTTGATGTTGACTGCATGCAACCATGATGATATTGAGCAGAAAACCAGATGGCCCCATAACTGCAGGTAATTATATCCATATGAAATGTAATATCCATCTCTGTGAGTTTGCTGTGGCTGGTCTTAGTTCACTTAGCAAGTGAAGACAGCCGATTAATAATTACGAATTACACTGTGTTAATAATTCTTTGTTAATTCACAAGCTTGCAACCATATCTTTTTTTATTCCAGCTGATGAAGTTTCACATATATGTCAGCAGTAAAAATGCATGTGACCGTTGGAACAATGGCCCCTATAGGCTGTATCATGTCCATATTAACAGTTTATTGAATTGACATCTCAGTAAGTTCTAGTAATGGGGTCTGAACGCCCAATAGGTGTATTATATGTGGGGGCTTGTGTAGATGCACATATTTCAAAATGCCAAGATTGTTTAGTTTATAATGTTGTAAACTTTTTAGTGCTCATTTCATCAACCATGTTGTAATACAGCCTACTGGATTCGTTATTTTTTTTTCATTTACTCACCCTCATGTCGTTCCAAATGGTTTATTTCTTCTGTGTAACATAAAAGAAACTCTTTGAGAAATGGCTTTTATTTTTGTCTGTGCAATAAAATCAATGGGGTTCAAAACATCATTATACTTTCATTGTACAGAAAAATAAACTTTATTCAAAATATATCCTTTTTGTGTTCTACAGAAGAACTAAAGTCATGCGGGTTTGGAGTGACATGAAAATTATCATCATGTTTGGACGAAATTAGCCTTAAGGCAAAAGTGGTCTAGGTCAATAAGATGATTTAATAACATAATCGTTCAGAGTTGTGGAAACTGATGAAACTGAAATGAGTCATGAAGCTTTGTTTAATATGTAGCCACCTGCTGTGTAATGTGCTCAAGGAACTGTCTGTTGTCTGGCACACCTGCGACTTGTTTACATACCTCCCTAAGGGGATTTGTGTTTCTCAGATGGGAACATTGTTTTTTCCCTTTCTTCCTTATGTTTGTGTAATAGAAATCCTAATTTATGTAATGTTATATTGGATGATGATGCGGCGAGTGTATTAATATTTTGCTTGTGTATTCACAACCTAATCCCGGGTTCATTTTCACTCTTTCTCCACAGCTCGCCACGGGGACAGTCTGTATGACTCCTACATGCGCACCGATCACATTGTGAACCAGGACGCTGATGTGAATGGACAGAGTCCCTCTGGACTTCCCCCTCTCCCAAAACGCACTGTAAGTCCTGACTTCCTCTCCCCCCAGACCCAGTGCCCAGGACTTTCTAGGCGTCATCCTCTCACGGGAATCTTTCAGTGAGCCCTAGATGAAAATATTTCCCTAGTACTCGCATGAACAGTTCTAAAGAACACGATTAAATTCTAAAGAACAGCTGAGCTTGAAAATCTAACCCACTGACGTCTTTTGTATATCGGATTTTCGATCTCCATTCTTCAGGCTCAATATGTTCAAATGATTTTTCACCCCTGTGGTTCAGAGTCTTAGCTAAGCACATGTTCTGCTGCCACTTGTGCATCTTGGAACGTCACGTATTTAGACAAGCTTTCCTCCCACATTCTGATAGTGGTACAAGTTACATCTGCAGCACATCAAGTCTGTTTATTGTGCCTCACAGCATGTGTATCACATGGAAAGCCAGTGCTTTTAAACTTTCAATAAATAAAATGTAATTTAATCAAATTTCTATTTTTATGGTGAGCAAATACACTAAAACAATATCAGGTGTTCAAACTAGACAGATTAAGCCTTTCAATGAGGTCCATGTAGCTTACAGTATGATACGTCAACGTGGGACCGGAGATGATAAAGGATATGATAATCCGATTCTCCACTGTACTATTATGCAATAAATAATTCTGTGTATGTGTTGGATCTGGTGACATTATTTCCTGTTTTGAAGCTGTATCACTTCTTTGTATGCTACTATACTGGACTTCTGAGATCATAAATACTATAGATAGACTATGTAATTGTTATTACCCTCAGTAAATTAACTAGCAATCTTCTTCCGTAAATGTTCAATAAACAATCTGGGAGGGGACGACTTTGATTTTCTGGCATTTGAGGGTTCAAACAATCATAGCAGCTTCCAGTAGTTCCAATCATTCATTTAGCTACCGACATAACAGATTTCATTTAGGTCATGTACTCCTTGTTGAGTCAACCAAGCTCTTGAGTCTTTTTGTTGTGATTGAACAGCTGATGCATTTGGCTTGTCTCTACAGTATCCTTCAGTTCCCAACACACTGGTTTCTATTTTTGTCTCACTCCTTGGAACTGCCTTTCCATGCCCCTTCCCCCTCCAAAACAATTGGCACAGTTTACTAGGCACCTTATAATTTTATCTGCATGACCTAAGTTTTTTTCCCCTCTGCTTTCTTGTTCTTCTTCTTGTGCTATATGCAGGGCCAAACAAAATATATCTTGGGCTTAACTATAAATCTTTGATAGTGGAATCTTAAATGGAAATGGGACTTGGAGCAGCTATGGTGCATTAAACATCCTGAATGTGAAAGAGAGTTCCTCTATTCCCGTTCACTCAAAAATGCACACTGTGGCTGCCCACTGTTAATCAGGGTTCCCACTAGGGTAGTAACGGTGAGGAAATCTTCCTACCAGTTAATCGACATGTGACAACACCGGTAATACCGGTATCACCGGGGGGTGGGGTTCGTTGGAGTTTTCTTCCTCCTCCTCACTTTCGTTCACTTTTAAATAGCTTAATGCCCATGCACATTTTACTTTCACTTTCGAATTAGCGTCAATTCGGCATCAATTGCTTGAACGGACAACAACAAAATGGTACAAACTCAAACGAAAAACTCACTTATATTAAACATAGAACTTTTGTTAACAAATCGAATAAAATTACACCATGCTATAGGCCTAATATAAAATAAATAACTTACACAAAGTTTAAATATATATTAAAAAATAAATAAATAAGAAACACAGAACGTTTATTAGCAAAATGAATAAGAAAGCTTGGAGGCACGGCATACACCTTGATGTAAAATAAAATAAAGTACACAACGTTTAAATACAGTAAAAATCAGCAAACCATGTGGAATCAAAGTAAAAAAAATAAACACTTACAAAATCACATTAACACCGTCAACACAGACTATCACAGCCAGCCTAGTTCTCACGTGTCCTGGAAAATTGATGACTAATTTTCCAGTCCTGGAAAACACATGGAAAATGAGAGAAAATGTAAAATGTCCTGGAAAATCTTGTAGTTGTCCTGGAAAATTATTCTTTTAAAAAATTTAATTTTGTTTTCCTTTAGCCAAGAATGAACAGTTTACCACTGGCCCGAAGCCATTAATGTTAGTAGTAGAAAATGTTCAAACGGCCATAAACTGGCCATTTTTAACTCCAAATGCGCGAATGGCAATCGGCTCTTTTGTTTTGTTTCAGCCGATATCTGTTCTGGACTTGCACACAAACTGTATTGCAAGCTTTTTCCAAAATGCCATTTGTGTGGAAATAATACGAAGTCTGTAAACGGGATGTTAACAAATGCCAGAGATGCTGAAGCCGAACACAAAGATGAGAAAAATACTGTAGCAGGCAGAGCAGCTCACTGTTCATGATGCACGAAATATTGGACGAAAATTTTTAATATTGAATTGGGGGTGGGTGTTTACATGAATGTACCTCTGTGGGATACTGATTGTCTTCAGAAAGTTTAGATGGTATTTTCTTTTCACTTTGCCTCTGTATAATGCATATTAAATTAATAATGTAAAATGTCCTGGAAAATCTTGTAGTTGTCCTGGAAAATTATTCTTTTAAAAAATTTAATTTTGTTTTCCTTTAGCCAAGAATGAACAGTTTACCACTGGCACGAAGCCATTAATGTTAGTAGTAGAAAATGTTCAAACGGCCATAAACTGGCCATTTTTAACTCCAAATGCGCGAATGGCAATCGGCTCTTTTGTTTTGTTTCAGCCGATATCTGTTCTGGACTTGCACACAATGATGCACGAAATATTGGACGAAAATTTTTAATATTGAATTGGGGGTGGGTGTTTACATGAATGTACCTCTGTGGGATACTGATTGTCTTCAGAAAGTTTAGATGGTATTTTCTTTTCACTTTGCCTCTGTATAATGCATATTAAATTAATATTTTTTGGCGCAGCACTGCTTTGTTTACAGCGGTAACCAAGGAAACGCTGTATCGCTGCTGTTCCAGAAGCGACGCCTGCCACCAGCCTGTCTAAAAACCTGTGCTGACCAACTGGCCCCCATCTTCACACAAATCTTAAAAAGATCACTTGAGCTGTGCGAAGTCCCTTCCTGCCTCAAACGCTCCACCATCATCCCCATCCCAAAGAAACCCAAAATTACAGGACTAAATGATTACAAACCTGTGACTTTAACCTGCTTTTACCTGTGGTCTTGAAGTAATTTGAAAGCCTGGTGCTGGCCCACCTGAAGGACATCCCTGGACCCTTGCTGGACACCCTGCTGTTTGCTTACCGAGCAAACAGGTCTGTGGATGATGCAGTCAACAAGAGACTGCATTATACCCTACAACATCTGGACAGACCAGGGACCCAAACCTCCTCATGTCCAAATTAACTCTGCTCTCTGTGGCACCTCCGTCTGTCAGTGGATCACCAGCTTCCTGACAGACAGGCAGCAGCTAGTGAAGCAGGGAAAATTCTCATCCAGCACCCGCACCATCAGCACTTGTGCCCCTCAGGGATGTGTTCTCTCCTCACTGCTCTTCTCCCTGTACACCAACAACTGCACCTCTAAAGACCCCTCTGTCGAGCTCCTGAAGTTCTCAGATGACGTCACACTTATCGGCCTCATCCAGGACGGTGACGAGTCTGCTTACAGAAAGGACGTTAAAGAGCTGGCTGTCTGGTGCAGTTATAACTGGAGCTGAACACGCTCAAAGCAGTGGAGATGATAGTTGACTTCAGGAGGAACCCCCCTCCACTCCCCCCACTCACCATCATGGACAGCACTGTGGCAACAGTGGAGTCATTCAAGTTCTTGGGCACCACCATCTCTCAGGACCTGAAGTGGGAGTTCCACATAGACTCCATTGTAAAAAAAGACCCTTCGCCAGCTGAGGAAGTTCAACCTGCCACAGGAGCTACTGATACAGTTCTACTCTGCAGTCATTCAATCCATCCTTTGCACATCTATAACTGTCTGGTTCAGCTCAGCTACCAAATCAGAACTTAGAAGATTGCAGCGGATAGTCCGGACTGCTGAGCGAATCACTGGTTCAACCCTCCCCACTCTCCAAGAACTATACTCATCCAGAGTGAAAGGGCTAGCAAAATCATTCTGGACCCCTCACACCCAGCCCACTTCCTCTTTGAACTTTTGCCGTCTGGTTCATGCTACAAAGCACTGAGCACCAGAACGGCCAGGCCTAAGGACAGTTTCTTTCCTCAGGCAATCCATCTCATGAACAGCTAACTTGGCAATAAACGTGCAATACACAACACTATTTATACATTTATTTATTTAACATACCACTTTTTACCATTCCTTGCATTTGTACATAACACACATGTACACACAAAAACCATCTATTGTCTACTTTGTAGATATTTTTTTTTTTGTGTGTGTATTGTTATTTCCTATTTACTTAACCCATTTTTATTATTGTTATTATCTGTCTTGTCACTGTCATTCTGTTTGTGCTGTGGAAGCTTCTGTCACCAAAACAAATTACTCGTATGTGTAAACATATCTGGCAATAAAGCTAATTCTGATTCTGATTCTGATTCTTTCTTTGGATTGTGATAAAAATGCAGTGGTTGTGTCTAATTTTAAATGGCTACAGAGAGTTCGGCCTGTGATAGAGCAAAAAACATCTTGTTCATGTACTCATATTTTCATTCTAACTTATCTCTTGCTTTAAAAAAAAAATTTTTTAACAAATCAGTATTGAAATCGGCCCATTTGCTTGTAAATAAATCAGAATCGGAACCTTCTCTCCAGTGGTCAACTTTAAGAGAAGTATTTCTGTAATTCAGTAACTTGTTAAATAATAGTATTGATTATTGTCAAAAGTAGGCTATTAGTACTTCTGTACCAAGTCGAAACTAAAAATTTTAAAACTTAACAATACCGGCCTTTGTGCAGCCCTGGTAGTACCAAGTACAGACTCATATCAGTATTCGATGATAGGCAGCTGCTTTCAAATGCTTCTGTGCGTATTTATATCGCTTTCCATGAACTGTTATATGCAATGGCCAGTGTGATAAAAATGCAGTGGTTGTGTCTAATTTTAAATGGCTACAGAGAGTTCGGCCTGTGATAGAGCAAAAAACATCTTGTTCATGTACTCATATTTAGTCATTAACTTATCTCTTGCTTTAAAAAAAAAAAAATTTAACAAATCAGTATTGAAATCGGCCCATTTGCTTGTAAATAAATCAGAATCGGAACCTTCTCTCCAGTGGTCAACTTTAAGAGAAGTATTTCTGTAATTCAGTAACTTGTTAAATAATAGTATTGATTATTGTCAAAAGTAGGCTATTAGTACTTCTGTACCAAGTCGAAACTAAAAATTTTAAAACTTAACAATACCGGCCTTTGTGCAGCCCTGGTAGTACCAAGTACAGACTCATATCAGTATTCGATGATAGGCAGCTGCTTTCAAATGCTTCTGTGCGTATTTATATCGCTTTCCATGAACTGTTATATGCAATGGCCAGTCAGAGGTGTTTAAGTTAGTCAGAATCCACTCATTTTTAATTTGACCCTTTTAAAGAAATACTTAATTGAAAAATATTTGAAGGATACATGTCAATATTTTAAAATATAATTTTCTTTAATATTATTATTAGCATCAATAATGAACTGATTTAATTTATTTTTATTTTCAAATATGTAAATAAGATAATTAAATATATATATATATATATATATATTTTTTTTTTTTTGCTATGGTACTGAAATTGGTTCTGAAAATCATTGTAATGTATAATTAAGAGCTCATATTAGACTGATTTTATAGTTCAGTCATGGCCATAAACTGTATGTTTTTAAAGATTTCTCAAGCGGGGAATATATTATTTTAGGGTGTGATCCTTGTGTTTAATTGTCGCCATAATTTAATTAAAAATGTCCTGGAAAAGTCCTCGAAGTCCTGGAAAATGATCACTGAAAAAGAGTGGGAACCCTGATTAATGACATGTTTATTTTGTAAGGCAAAAGTTCAGTGCATATTTAATGATATAGTTAGGTTTAGTTGCTATTTCTCAACCATGGCAAGAATTCTTTCCAAGTGCTGTGCTAAAAGTATATGAAGGACCTGTCATGGTGAAGTCATACACCCTTTCTAAAAGAAAATTTCCACATTGCTTTGTTTTCCCAGTCTACTGAAATGTAGTTAGTTCTGTATTTAAATTGCATTATGTTTTGAAGCATTCAGCATGTTTGCAGGTCTCAACAATTAGACTCTTGCCTTCAAAGCAGTGTTAATTTTGTTTGACGAATAATTTTCGTTATAATTGTCGTCAACAAAAATTTTTTCACAGACGACAACAAGACGATAACGAACTAAAACTCTTTTTGAATGCACTGCTCTTGACTGAAAAACTTTAGTAGCCTTAAAGATTTATCTAAATTTATTTATAGAAATAAATGTCTGCTTGAAAGAATGAAGAATATGGTAAACAAGTTGCTATAAAGAATGCATAATTAGCCTATATAACCATTGGTATTTCATTAAAAAGTATACCATGTTCTTGTTCTTTGTGAGAAGTGGTTTTATTTAATTTTAACATAAAGGCATGTTGTGTGTCACAGCAGTTAAATCGGTGTCTATCATGATAAAACCTTAATATCAAACCTATATAATGAGTTTGGAAATTTTAGAGAAATGCTTAATGAATGCATTACACTGTAACTAAACCCATTAGATTTTAGCCGACTAAATTTACTGTAGATTTAGTCGACTAAAATCTTACATTTAGTCGACTAAAACTAAAAACAATTCAGACTAAAATATGACCAAAACTAAATGGAATTTTAAAACTAAATCAAAATGTGCTTCAAATTAACACTGCTTCAAAGGTTTTTTCCGTATCCCCTGTGAGTATGAAAGTAACATCTTATTCCACCAGTTTTCAGTTCACGTTCCAATCACACTGCAAAGGCTGTGTCTGGCATTCTCTGTCACTGCAATTATCACTCATGCATCAAACCTCTCCACTGGTCTCATGTTATTCCCAGGGTTACTAGACAGCTGATCAATTCTGCACGTTTGCGCTATTGATTATTTAACACTGGTCTGATAAAACCTCAGAGCTGCAGTACATTGATTTTTCAGGTCAGCGCAGAAACCAGAAGAGATAAGAGATTGATTTTGAACATCCACTTAGCTGAAAAGATAATGTTGGCTTTGGTCAACCTCATATTTGTCTTGTACTTGATGTAACCGTTTGACAAACTGTTAAAATATTTCTTTCCTTTTGTAGGGTGTGAACAAGCCTACAATAAAGGATCACCAAGCAGTCCGCGGAGGACAGAAGGTGAAGTATTTTTATGAGGACACCTACAACCGCAAACTCAATGGTGTGAGCCAGCACAATGGCACAAGCCAAGTACCAGCTAAGCCCCAACCTGCAATCTCCAAAGACAGAAGTGTGGACAGCAACTGCTCTGTCAAGTCATCCGAGAGCTCAACAAAAGTCACAAAGCTGGGCAGCCCAATGACCCCAGAACAAGCTCTCAAGCAATACCGGCAGCAACTGACTACCTTGGAGCAGCAGGAGATCCACAACTATCCTGAGATTTATTTCCTGGGACCAAATGCCAAGAAGAGGCAGGCAGTAGCTGGGGGCACCAACAATAGTGGATATGACGATGACCAGGGAGGATACATCCATGTACCTCATGACCACCTTGCCTATCGCTACGAGTTCCTCAAGGTGATCGGCAAAGGTAGTTTCGGACAAGTGGCGAAAGTTTATGACCACAAGTTACAGCAGCACCTCGCCTTGAAGATGGTGCGCAACGAGAAGCGCTTCCACCGGCAAGCTGCTGAGGAGATCCGAATTCTGGAGCACCTGAAGAAGCAAGACAAGACAGGCAGCATGAACGTAGTCCACATGTTGGAGAATTTCACCTTTCGCAATCACATATGTATGACATTTGAGCTGCTTAGCATGAACCTGTACGAGCTCATCAAACGCAACAAGTTTCAGGGTTTCAGTCTCCCGCTGGTACGCAAGTTTGCACACTCTATTCTCCAATGCCTGGAAGCACTCCATCGCCATAAGATCATCCACTGTGACCTGAAACCAGAGAATATCTTACTGAAGCAGCAAGGCAGGAGTGGGATCAAGGTCATTGACTTCGGCTCCAGCTGTTTCGATCACCAGCGTGTCTACACGTACATCCAATCCCGCTTCTACCGTGCACCCGAAGTCATCTTGGGATTGCGATATGGTATGCCTATAGACATGTGGAGCTTTGGTTGCATTCTGGCAGAGCTGCTTACCGGATACCCTCTGTTTCCTGGTGAAGATGAAGGTGACCAGCTGGCCTGCATGATGGAGCTACTGGGTATACCACCTCAGAAACTGCTGGAACAAGCCAAGCGTGCCAAGAACTTTATCAGCTCCAAAGGCCACCCACGCTACTGCACGGTCAGCACACTTAGTAATGGCACCATAGTCCTCAATGGGAGCCGTTCTCGCCGAGGAAAATTGCGAGGTCCCCCAGGAAGCAAGGAGTGGGGGTCGGCCCTCAAAGGCTGTGATGATGCCACGTTCATTGACTTTCTGAAGAAGTGTCTGGATTGGGACCCTAGTACTCGAATGACACCAGTTCAGGCCTTAAGGCACCCCTGGCTCTACAAGAGACTGCCTAAGCCTGCACCTGGTGGCGAGAAGTCCATGGTGCCCAAACGGATCACGGAGCACAGCACCTCTTTCCCTACTATCATATCCAAGGTACCCACTGTCATGGGCTCAACCAACAACAAACTGCGGACCACCATGATGGGGGACTCCACTGGAAGTATACCTTTTCGCACAGTGCTGCCGAAGCTTGTTTCATAGAGATTCCTTAGCTTTTCAGGGATAAAGGCATATGTAGCAGTTTTAGAAGTGGATTTTTTTTTCTTTGTTTTGGTTGGTTTTTCTAAATGAGTGTCAAAACTCACAGTTTCAATTTATAATGAAATATAACAAGCAAAAACAATTTTATACAACTATACTGTGTTTTTATCAAATGGCCTCAGAGTGTAAAATTCAAAGTTGACATCAGGGCTGTTTTTTTACACCTTGGTCTTGAATTGAGTGCTGTTTATTGGAGTGGGTGAAATTTTGATGCTGACTGCTCATCCTGTCCTTTCTAAAGTTTACAGGCTGTTTTGCGTGTTTGTTACTCCTAGTATACTTTTTAAGGGTTTAGAGTGAATTTTTGCATTTTTAGGTCAAACATCTGACTAATCTTCATTTAAAACCAATTTAAAATGTCTGTTTGGTGTTCTAAAGCCCATGTTATCATCTTAAAAATGATCTTGATCTAATTCAGATGAGCACATTTCTTATTTTAACAGTATCCTCCACAGTAACTTGCATCGCATCCCAGTGAGAGGTCAAACTCTAAGCTATTTCTGTCCACAACTGTTTATTTTTTGAGAAGCTGTTGCTTTGGATAAGTTACGCTAGAACACGATGAAGAAAGTTATACAGTATTTGGTTGTAAGTAGTAGAGTAATGCAGGTCACAATGCTGTCTGATGGCCATGGCCATTCCTGGGCACTATTTAAGTGTCGTAGGAGCGTGTTTTTATCAGTGCTTTTTTCAAAGATATTGGTCAAGTTTCACTTGAAGGCAACAGGCAGTATCACGTGTTTGGCTGTACATGGCGGTATGTATTTCCCCGAAGCTGCTGGTGGGGGAAGGGAAATGTTGGCAGTATTTTCAATAACAGTGTGCTGTTTGCACTGATTGATGATGGATACCAAACAGCTAGTGTAAGGACTTCATAAACATATTCAAATTACTAGCTAACAAAAGGTTGATGACATGCATCCTTCGGGATTCTGTTTGTCCTATGAACTTCTCTCTTGTCCAGTAATTTTTCATGTTTAATTTTTGTTTTGTTTGCAACTACAGCAACTATTCTTGTCATTCATACTGTGAGAGAAGATATGAAAAAAGCAACATGACTAAAGATACACTCTTAAAAATGCTGGGTTGTTTCAACCCAACTTTGGGTCAAATATGGACGAACCCAACTTTTGGGTTAAAAATGTAATTAAAAAAATTAACCCAACAGCTGGGTTAGTCCATATTTGACCCAAAATTGGGTTGAAACAACCCAGCATTTTTAAGAGTGTATAATGCAGGGTAATTCCCCTCCCCCAGAGCTCAGCATCAGTACATAGAGTGGTTAATTTCCATTGACTGGTTGATTGTGTGGTCTGAAATATCTCTTCACAGTGACCTATTTTGTTCCCTTTCACTGTTAGGTTTACAGGAGAATCTTTTTCTTTATACAGTCGAGCACGCAGCACGTTCACCCACCCACAATGGCGCTGGTCAGTGTCTGCACTTTGAGTATTTGTCCATGTGAAACCCACTATTAGGACAAACGATATATGCATTTGGTTGTTCAGAAGGTTGTTGTATGATCTAATGTAAACATGTTTTTTGACACTGCCTCACTCTTTCTAGATGTGAATTGAACACTTAATGCTTAGAAGCTAATTGTTGCAAGGTAAGACACTAATCTGCTAAAGGACTGTGGAAATGAACTGCGCTTAACCCATTGGCCCTGACAGGTGTGTGCAAAGCATCTGTGTGTTACCTGGACCAAGTGGATACCAGGCAAGTAGTTGTGAAAGTCCTCCTAATTGGAAAAACAACATTGTCTTTTCACGCCTCTTTCTCAGGTTTTAACCTTCCTTTGGGATTGAATGGACATTTATATGATTCCACACACCTAGCTGGTGTAAAGATGATGATTTGGCGCTCAATAATGCTAGGTTTCAGAAAAACTTTATAGCTTTAGAGATGTTGGTGCTCCAATTAGACTATAAACTCCAGTCCTCTTTGGTGTCTTTGTCCAATCATAATCATTTTTGGGTTCATACGTGGTCTCCTGCAAAGTTTCAGTTGTTCTGTGTGTTCTTGGAATACATCAGGGAAAAGTGTCCAGGCAAAAGTGGTTTTAGTGTTTTTCCTACCTCTTTCTTGCTTGTGAAATCCATCTTGTATGCTCTAGAGAGATCTCTACCACACAGATAATAGCATCTTGCTCCACATCTTTCTACTTCGCATTCCTGCCTGTTTACGTTATCTTGAATCTTTCCACCAAAGCACCCGTTCACTTGGCTGTCTCTTTGTGGTTTGTCTCGGTTTGGGGGGAATCTAGTCTTGTGCCTTTAACTGAACACACTTGACTTAATAAGCGCTAAGCACGGGATGACTAATGTTTCTCTTCCAGCTTGCTTTGAATAATTAGGTTTTCCACAAAATTACATTGTTTCCTTAAAATCCTTAAGATGGCATCTACTTCCAACTAAAATAAAATATATATTTTACAGTGTCCTTATTAAGCCTACATCTACTTATGCAAGTCAAATAAATGTCACCTTTACATAGAGTAAGGGTTTGCCTTACACCATTTCTTTTCATGGCATCCCCACCTACTACCCCATAACATCCATATGTGTCCCCACTATGAAAAAAATGACACTATGAAAATATGAGTGATATTAGAATTTATTTGAAACAAACAAAAAAAACTCCAGGAGATTCCTCAAGTAGCGTACCCTAAAAGAGGGACAGATTGACAAAAAGGGGAACAGACAATGACACGTATGGTTATTCAGACAATCTAAGACTGATAACATGAATGGTAACTTTGGTAAATGTTAACATTTGGAACATGCCTTTGGAAGAATTTGTTTGCATTCGGGCCTGCTCTTTTCTTCCCCCATCTCTGTCCAAAGTGAGCAGCAGCCATCTTTTGATTAACTTTTAAATCTCTCCATCTGATGCACTGCCAGTACTTGCATTTCTTTGTACTGATTGAAAAAAAGAAAGAAAAAAAAAATCAGTCGCAATACTGTAGACCAGTGGTGTCAAACTCAATTCCTAGAGGGCCGCAGCTCTGCACAGTTTAGCTCCAACCAGCTCCAACTCACACCTGCTTGGAAGTTTCTAGTAATCCTGAAGACCTTGATTAGCTGGATCAGGTGTGTTTGATTATGGTTGGAGAGCTAAACTCTA
>NW_015629561.1:1388111-1413939 GCF_001515625.1 Sinocyclocheilus rhinocerous
AACTCACAATTATAGCTTCATTATAAATAAACATTTACTTTGATATTATATGTGTAGAACGGTTTATTAAAATGATATTATATGTTAGATTATCAAATGTTTACTCACCAGGGTAGCAAGTTCTTCTGGTCTTCTGGCAATTAGCAGCACAAATAGCCCGTCAGGTTTTGTCATTAGATGTCAAAGCTATAGTGCGCATGTCTTGAAACTCATATAGCAAAAATACTGTTAAGTTCCCTTAACCACTTTATAAGCTTGTTTCATTATATGAATTAAATCATTAATTTCCAAATGTAGTTAAAGAAAAAAGAGAATGTTGGATAAAAGGAAAAAAATATTAATAGGAATTCAAATAAAAAAGTACACTAAGAAATAACTTGACATGGGCAAGTAAAATATTGTGTTTAAGTTTAAGTGCCACTGCTACATACTATTTACCACATTGTAAACGGAGACCCACCCCCAGCACTCAACCTAAACTGGTCCGGGTCTGCATGGGCATACCCTTATGGTCCGTAATCGGGCCGAATGTAGCTAAATGTGCCGTGTCTCAGTGCAAATCGGGCCAGATCTGTCAACCATTACTGGGCCAGAGCTGGCCCACTTTTGGTGAGCCGCTGCCAGAACACAGCCGAGTGAGCCGACACTCAGCCGCAATTGGCCCGATTGCGCTGGCTACCTGGGACAGTTGTAGGGAAATCTGAACAATAATGTTTTAGTCCATGGTAAAGTGTAATTCCATGGTAAACTTTACTCAACAAACCAGCTGGCTTCTGAACACACCTATGAAATACAATATGTGCACTAAAACATCATTAGAATTTGTATGAACATTGTTTGCATACTTACATTATTATTCATCACAGAAGTGTGCATAACTTCTAGAAGTCATAAATGGTCTTTCTTGCCCAAATATTCAAGAGTTGCTTTGTGCAGGTCCACATGTCCGTAGTTTTAATAAAATTGAAGTCAGGCTCATGTAAACAAGCCTGGTCTCATTTTAAAGTGCCCCTATTATGCCATTTCACATCTTGCCTTTCATGCAGTGTGTAATATCTAATCTCGGGGAGTTTAAAGTGTGATTCACAAAATGCTTGCTCTTGAAAGATGGCTCAGTACCCAGTTTATTTGGACCAGCTGGCTTCACTGAATCACAACCTGTAAAGTATGATAAATAATAGATGTTTATATTTTCTATTGAGAGTTCAAAATAGGAACTATGACAATGGGCGAATCATTTCGATACCTGCTGTATGCAGTAGACCAATCACAACAGACTGGGCCATCAGACCAATCAGACCAATCAGAGCAGATTAGGCTCACGGGGAAAGGAGAGGTTTAGAGAGACTGAATCTTAGAACTGCTTTGAATTAATCGTATGAGAATCATTGGAAAATAAGGTTATATTAAAAGCATATTGTGATAAAACTAAAGCATTTTATGACCTTGTATGCATGTAAACCTATTGTAGGAGACTCCCAAAACAATATTAGCAACCTCAAAAATGGCATAATAGGGGCACTTTAAATACTGATGTTTATAAACAATGTGTAAACAGATGGGTGCATCACCTGCATTTATGACTGCGTATCTGAATAGTATGTACCTGCACTAGATATGAAATCAAATCAGGCAGCTCGTGCGTAGTAATGTAGTTCATGTGGAATTGGTTATGCTGTTTTCAGTAGCTTTACTTTAAGACTCCTAATGTTTCGTCTCGTCCTCGTATTTCCTTTTCCAATTATTATAAACCTGAAATTATAGATCCAAATGGCAGTATTGGCTTGGTTGAATGTTCAAATTTAGTAGATTATCCCAGACACCAAAGTAGGTCATTAGACAAAGTGATGTGGAGAAACAACAGGATACTTGAAAACAGTCACAGGTCTGGATATATTCAAAATTAGACATTGTCTCTCTATGAGGCAGTATATGAATGTGTGTTTATTAGACTGTGATCTCCAGCTTCACTGAAACTTGTTGAAACTCCCCTGAGGGCAGCAGCGGAGTGAACAAACCGGTCGGTTGGTATATTTGCATATGATGAGCTCATTAACATGCCACAATATTTACATGTTCAAAGCGGATGTGTCCTGTGTAGGAACAATGTGAAAACTTATGTAATCTTTTTATGTACCAATATCCCACTTAGTCACAATATAATTTGTCAATTAGGTGGTTCTGGGGATCTTGGTGCATTTATAATGGCAAAAATATCAAAATTAATGCAATCACTGTGCTCTCCCAGCTGATGTAAGTATCAGGTCCAAAAATATGTAACATAATTCTCCAAACATGTAATATTATGAATTCAAGAGAACTTAATTGAATTTAACCCTTCTACTTTTTCCTTCCACCCACTTCTGATTTCCCTCATATGTTGTTAGCCTAACTTTGCAGAAATACCTTTTGTTGATCTTCTAATGAAATTAAACCAGAGAGCTTTGAGTTCAGTTCGATTTAACAGCTAGCCTGCATTCACAGTGAAAGCTGTTCTAATAGCATTTCTAACAAACATGGTTCATTTACCTTCATGTTACCAATGTCTAACATTTAACAAATAGTTTTCAGGATATGCATAGTATACGGGTGTCTCATTTTACATTTATCCACCATAAGTAGTCTGAGAAATATATTTACACTGAAAAGATGTTACCCAGATGATGTGTATGTTGTAAGCTAAAGTGCTACATGTGCTAAAGCTAACAACAACACTTTCTTATTTGTGATTTCTCTGACTATGAACACTTCAAAGTAGTAATAAATCGTTTGTGTTATATTTAACATAGTTCTACCCTTTGAAATTTCACACACACACACACACACACATATATATATATATATATATATATATTCAAGTACCTATAGTACATTCATTAATTGAGACACGCAACATGCATTTGGGATTAATCAGAGCAGCTGTGTGACTTTAAAATCCTGTCTGGGGCAAGTCATGACCGTCTCTTCACCAGTCTTCAACGTGTACAATCAGGCTCAGAACAACAGTGCGTCAAGCATTTGTTTCTCATAAATCTCATTGAGATTTAGGAATGACATGGTTGATTTAGCCTCACAGAACTGTCCTGCTAGAAAAGTGCAGATTAAGTCAATCCCATTAAGGATCCAACACACTGAACGTATGGCCCATATGGTCTCGTTGGTGGCCAGGCACAGTTTGAATGGTCCAAGTAGTCGCATGCTCCCTCCCATGTCTTCCAGGCTGAGGGTTTTACAAAGACTTAGTTCTGTAGCCATATGGAGCCTTCACGGGGGATTGTAGACCAGCCGTTGTGATGAGTGTGCCCGTTCATTATTGTTACAGAGGAGTATGACGAGGAAATACCAAACGCTACAATCCTCTAATCAATGTACACGTATAGCACACATAAATGTTGAGTAAAGTGGTCAGTTGGTTGTCTTCAGTACTGAATGAATTCTGAGTATACTTATAATCAAAATTTCTCTCACTTTGTCCACTATGTTGGATTAGTATTTTTGCTGGGCTAATTGCAGTGCATTCTGGGATTGATTTCTCCCAAATTTGGTGTAGTTGGAGGCAAAATATACCCTCAGGAACATATGTGTCCTGCGATGCCTTAAAATTCTGTCTATGTAGGGAGCTCCCTAAGAGTGGTTATTTTGCATGTAGTCCAAAATATCTCTGAATTTTCACAAAAAATGCAGTTGTATGTAAATTTTGTGCTCATGGAGAAACGTTTGTGTGGGGTTTCTCTGGAAAAGGCATGATCTCGTGAATGAATTCATGAAATTATACTGCACAAAATAAAAGAATCAAAGCAACACAGCCATTATGATACAGCGACTTCAGGGCAATTCAATGAATGATAACCACAAGGAAAACATCCTTTTTGTTTATTCATATTGTTGTCACGCGCTTCATGCTTTTGCATGCCTCTTGATGCACTGCTTTTAGAGAATGTGATTCGCTTTGGTACGGTGTGTTTCAAAGTCACATGATCTCGTGCTTGGCTTACTGAATACAATCAAGAATGAACCCATTGACTTCATTTAGTTCTTATAAAGGCATTAAATGAGGAAGATACTTTTATTTTTCCCCTGACATTTTTATCGTGCTGATGCGAGCAGTTTTATAGAGCCCATTTTGAAGCCCACTATTGCTGCAGTTAGTTCAGGATTTATATGCTTGCTAGCTTGAGGTGATCTAATAAAAAGAACTGGAATGGAATGATTGCATCAGTGATAAAAAAAAACAAACAAAAAAAAACATATTACTGTATGCCCACCTGGATCTGAGTAATAGTCATATTGACATCTTTCATGTTAACTGAATGAAATGCATCAGTGCGAAGTGAGTCACTGATGTATCATAAAGTTTTCACACACTGTTGTTGCGAACTACTTTCCTATAAACAAGCCCCTATAAACCATGAGCCTGTAATTATTGTGGCAGTTGTTCTGAGAATTGACCACACAGGTCTAATTTGGCTGGTTAAACTGTGGCCTTTATGAAAGGAGGTTTATCAAGAATTAAGGGCTGAACAACAGGCCTGGGAAGTCCTGACTTACAGCAACTCTTCTAGTGAAAATGTTTCAAGATTGACAAGCTCGCTAAATATGAATCATTCATCTGAGGTATGTGCTACTGGACAAAAATAAAAAAGTGTGTGTCTGTGTATGCCCTCACTGCACTTCTTTGTTTCCATTCTGATAATGTTTTGAGTTTCACTATTGGGTGGGAGGAATACTTTATTAAAGCTCAGCAATCTTGCACCACCCTGCCCCCCTCGCAAAGGCACTTGTGCAGTTGCAGTCTAACACATGTCCACACAAGACGTACACAGGTCCCCACAATGTGGTGGCAAACAGTTTGAGAGGTGGGGCTGCATTTTAGGAACATTTGTCCCACAACCCGAACATTCCACATTCCAGCGCAGCAGCCAGAGCCACAGTAACAGCAGCACTGCTCGAGGGTCAGAATGGGCCAGTGACTGGCACACAGACATGGAAGAAGTAGCTATACTTATGATAAGTGTGGCCTACTTACTGTATAATACCCCAGCAGCAGGTCAGATGTATGAATTTCAGTAAAACATGGCAATATTTCACCCATACAATCAAAAGAAAAAAAAATAGATTTTTTAAAAATAATTTGTTTAATAAAAACAAAGTAATTTTTTTGCAAAACCACCTAATTTGCCATCCTTATGACAAAAAAAAAAAGCAAAAAGTACTTTTAATTACTTTAACAAAATGTAGTGAACAAAACTCACAATTAATTAATTACTGAAAATTACTAAACTACAGAATTCACAACATGTATTAGATAATTGTCAGGAAAATGGCATATATCGATAATTAATATTTAGTAAGCTTGTCAATTCTGAAACACTTTCACTAGAAGAGTTGCTGTATAAATTACTACAACTGTATTATACATATGTATGTAGTTCATTTGATTATGTGCTTCTGTCTTTTTTAATAATTTGTATAGCTATTTTTATAGCTTTAATTTATTTAATTTCATTTTTATGTATTTCATCTTAAACGTATTTTGTTTTAGTTTGTTGCCAAGGCAAATCTTTTTTTCAAGGTTAATTTTTTTCATCTAATATTTAGATTTTATTGTATTTCAGGTTTATTTCAGTTAACAAGATACATTTTTAATAGTTTTATTTTCAGTTAATAATTACAACACTGTTATCCACAGGTTTTTGTACAGGTATTCTTTATCTTATCAAAGGTTTTTTTTGTTTTTTTTCTGGATGAACTTCCTCGTTACTCTGTGTCTTACCTTTGTCTCATCTCTTTCTCTATGACTCTTATGCTCTGTCGCTGTCTGTCATCTGTTTTTTTGCTCATTTGTTTATGGCTGAATTCAGCACGCCTCAGACCGCACTGAAATAGCGCATGACCCCACAGTCTGCCTGGAGAGCAGCAAAATGAGAGCATGCTCTTTTGGAGTGTCCATCTGAGGAGCATCTGCCTGGGAACACCATATTTTGTGCCCCATTATGACAACTTTTTTTTTTCTTTTTATGGAGACCCTCAAAAAAAAAAAACACACAGCATCTGCTCTTATTTTTCTTTTATTATTTTGTTTTCCTGGCTCCCCAGAAGTAATTTCCTCCCACTTTTCTTTGTTTTTTCCCCCATCTCTGACAGTTTTGCCTTGCATAGTCCTTAAAGAGGTCACAAAACCAGCATCACTGTTCTGTGACACAATTCTCTCAAGTAGCCCTGTCTATATCCTGCCATTCTAACGGTGATTTTTAAATATCCAGGGCAAGAGACATCAACACCAACTGACTCCACACTTACAGGGCAAAGTATCTTTGTCATCATGGCAACAGTCTGACCCCAGATATGTTTATTTGAAGTGTTTTTAATAATGATATCATTTTTTGTTTGTTACATAGGGCAATATCAAACCAAATTAGAAAAAAAAATGTGTGATGGACACCAGATGTATATGGACAAGGGAGTATTGACATCAGCACAGGGAATTAATTATGGCTGACCTTTTAATGCACTGAGCAGACTTGGTGACTGCAGTATATACTGCTGTTTACAAAAGAGAAAGAACTTTTGGATTGCAGCCCCTGTTCTCTCAGGAAAGGTTTTGTTCTAAAGGAGTGCTATGAAAATTGCTGTTAGCATTCTGTGAGTGGCCTACTTTCCCCCTGGACATCCTTCTTGTTCACAGTGTGCTATACAAAGATGTAATTGGGGTATGAGCCTTGTGCAGTTTATGCAGGGCCTTCACGCAAGCCTGATTCAATAACTCTTTTTATTGCAAAGTACAATTAATGGAGTGCACAGTGTTGGATATTGTTAGTGATGTGTCCAAAGCTGTCAGTTTGATTTCCAAAATATGTGACAGTGTTTTACTGAAAACAGTAAAGTTAATTAACTTTAAGACATATTTTAAAACAGCCCAGTGATGTGCAGAAACTGACTCTGTTTGGGATTCAACTGTGCCAGAAATCAACATACAAAACACAATAAGGTTATAACCAACAAATAGATTTGAATTTAAACACTTGGTTTTTAGTAGAAAATTAATTCCATACCTCGCAAAACAAACAAGTAAATAAATATATTTGAAAAAAATATATATAAAAATGTGACGCAATGCAGCATTTTTAAAATGTAAAAATATTTTTGTTGTAAATAAAACAAAGATTATTGGAGTGTGTTTTACAAGAAAACACTATTTCAGATTTAAAATTGCATTTTTAATTCAATGTGTTGCTTGCTGTTTATTTGTCACTATTTGCTGAACTTTTTAGTCATTTTTAAATGAAAATAGTTAATTCTAATTATTATTATTTTTGGTCATGCCCCAGTATGTGCTAGAAACAAAAGATTTTATTTAATTTTATAGCTAACTTGTTATAAACAGTGCTAAATTATTTATGTTGTATTTATTTCACCACACATTTCACACATATTTATATCACCTTTTTTTAGTGCATGGATCTGACTTCAATAATCTGTTATATGTTATATGTTGTGTTGTGTTGTGTTGTGTTGTGTTGTGTTGTGTTGTGTTATGTTATGTGCCCAGGGCACTAGACGGGGCCCAGCCGAAATACTGCTCCTCCAGGAACGCGATTTCAACCGTGCCCCCTCAGGATTTTAAGCAAAGTGGATTTTGAATGCAGCTTCCAAAAGACCAAAAATGACTGAATAATATTTTTTAAATATATTTGATTCGATTAGAACGTTCAGTGCAGCACAGAATCAGCTGCCAAATTCAAATCTGCCTTCGTGCTTTGGCTGGCGCTGAGCCAGACGCGTTTTTACAGTGCTGCGCATTATAACCAATCACACAGGATTCTGTTGAGCTTATGAATGCAATGGCCAATCAGAGGCATTCAGATGAGTCATCGCTGAAAAGCCAGTGTTTTGTTCAGTGCGCGCGCTCGCTGACTGAATGCTGCTCTCTGGCGAATTCTCTCATCATAAACAAAGTGCAGATGTGTGTACGATGTAAGTAAGATATTCATTTCACAGTATAAACAGCTTCAGTGATTATAATGGGAGTTGTTGAGAGTGCTTGAACTCTGTCTAGACTGAAGTTAATATTCTTTGATAATGCAAATACTCTTTGCTCTCTTTATGTACAATGAAAGTGTTATAATTATTAACTTATAATGTTTTTATTAAATTTACGTTAAATACAAAGTCAGTCATATTAAAAATATTCTATGACATGACAGCCATATCTAGTACCAGTTAAAAGACGGGTTTTATGCATAGTTAATAGATTATACTAATATTAGGCTACTTTTCCCATAGCCCATTATAAACTAACATGATCTATAAAGGTGCAAAATGCATTTACTTATATTTGAGAATCGTGATATTTTATGATATAGTTAACAAGTTTGGGAAAATTTAGAATAAAAAAGGAACAAAATTTCAACCGAGGGGGGCCTTTAATCGGTCCGTTCCCAGGGCAGCGCTGTGTCATAATCCGTCCCTGGTTATGTTACGCTATGTTATGATATGATATTAGTATTGTGCATCTTTATATGCAATAACAGTCAAACTGACTCTAGGCTGGAGCGTATTGTATATGGACATTGTCTGATTTCACTGGAAGCTTGTTGCGTATTGTCACTGTTGCTAGGTAAACAAGTTATTTGTAGCCAGTGTCAGATTTCATTTGGGAGGCTGCAATGCAGAAAAACCATCCTCGACAAGATTACAGGTGACTTTCGGTCCTGCCTTTCCCCTGCGGTTCACAAATATACAGGAGTGGTGGCTTGTTCTGAATAATACGAATAATAATTCAGATCTAAGCTACTTTTCCATTGTGTGTACTGGATTCAGCAGGGTTGAGCTTTTTAAAAGGATGCTTTAAAAAAAGTCAGGGCTGGTGAACGGTGGGGACAAAAACAGAAATGTTTATCTGGGTCCTGTTTTGATTGGGCCCCTCATAAAGTATCAAATATTGCTAATTGTTAATATACAATAATGATTCTCTGCAGGTCTTTGCAATGCTGAGCGGCATATTCACCTTCATTCAGCATGTATCACGTCAGGTGTGTCAAAAGCGATCTCATAGTTTGTCTGCATCTTCAGCTCTATAATGTGGCCTTTTTGGTTATAAAATGTATTTAATGACTCATAAAACTATAACTAGTCATCAACTACACCTATTTTTAGTTTTGATATTTATGCACCACTGTTCAAAAGTTTGGATTGGTAAAATTTTTTAAAGTTTTTGAAAAAAGTCTTTCATGATCACCAAGGTCTTGACATAATAAATTATAAATGTCTTTACTATCACTTTTGATCAATTTAATGCACCCTTGCTGAATCAAATAAAATGTATTTCAAAGAAAAAAATCTTGCTGACCCTGCACTTTCGAATGGTAGATATGTAGATTATGCAATAACAAAAATAAGACACACACATGTACATACAAACATACATACTGTCACAAAACAGGAGAGGAGTCTTCACCAGTGCCGTGCTACAGGCTTTATTGACAGAAATGAGCAAAACAGGCTGGAGCAGGTGAGTTGGTATATAGTAGTGGTGCATAACAACTTAACTGGTAAAACAGGCTTGAAATGGTGTCCTTGCTGAGTTGATGGCTAAGTAATAGCAGTGCCGATCCTCCCTATACGCAAGCTCCCTTGCTCTCAAAGATGATTTAATTTTAGTTTAGTTTTTGAATTTGGTCAGCGGTTATGAAAACATGAATGAACGTTTCTTTTAATGTGGTGCGCTGCTGCCCTTTCTACATAAAAATCAGTCAAATCATGTAATGTGAATGTCGTACAGTCTTGCTCGAGACTAAAAAAAATTAGTTGAAAGCGTACCGAGCCGCGGAAGAGACTGTTTCTCAAGTGCTTTCCGCGAGCGCGACTGGAGACGGAGTGAAACACAGACAAATGCGTTTCATTCATTTGGCACTGAGTAATAGTAGATGAAGGACTGAAGATGATTGCAGGTAGAGGATAGCAAGCAGAGCTAGGGGGGTCGGGCAGTAACACACCTAGGTGGTTTTACGCGTGGTCGTAATGATGCACCGAGTCAGAATTCAGGTGATTGAGATCATGTGAGAGGATTTATGGGGTCCATAACACATACATATATAAAAGTCAAAGAATGAATCATTTACTAATTGAACATCACTACATCTCTTATTATCTGTCAGGTTCAGCTAGGGTCAAGATGTCAAGGATATGAAGATTTTAGTTTTTTATGTATCATTTCTTCTATTCTATTGTCAGGATGGAAAGTTGTAGGATTTTTTTTATAAACTTGTTCCTAAAACTGTGTTTGTCTATATATTGTATATGTGTGTATTTCTGTGAGGGAGAACTTATGTGTGTGTATCTGTGTGTGTGAGTGTGTTTTCAGACGTCTGTTTGTTGTCTTTGTTTGTTGCATATGAGCAAATGGTGAAAGAAGCGCGGGCTTTCTATGGCCAGGCCTCCTGCCGAGCAGCTGTTGGCATGCTGAAGGAGCAGCTCAGCTTTGTTTTCCTACTACGCTGACTGCTGAGTGCTTTCCCCTGTCAGCAGGACTGGGCTCAAAGCAAGGCCTTGAAGGACTCTATATCCTTCTGCTCATGACAGGGTGCTGTTTACAAGTCTCCTTTTCCACTGGTCCGAGGTCAGTTTTGTGGCATAAATCATGTCATATCATATGAGTAATTGATTGCTGTATAAAAGGACTCTTGAGTGTTTCTGTTGTTCACACCATGATGAAGGCTCATTATGAACGCTCATTAGCCGCAACGCTTCGGTGTGTGGTCACTTGTTACCTGCTTTTAAATACCTAAGCCATGACTGAATAAAGACTTTTTATATTTTTACTTAAATTCTCAAGTTCCTTGGATTGATGTGGTTTTAAGAATTATCCCACGCCCAAAGAGCACCAAGAAATGTATTTTAAACACCGCAAAGCACATTTTGCATTATTTGTTTTCTAAAATAATGTTTGTAAAGTGTATCTCTCTCTCTCTCTTTCTCTTGTTCTCTCTCTTTTCCTCTCTCTCTCTATATATACTGTATATTTCTATGACTGTGAATTTTCCAGGCCTGGAAGTCACAGTCTTAAATGTCCCTGACGTTTCCAGGTTTTCCACGACTATGCAAACCCCGAATAACCCTTCTTATCTCCTCATAAACATCAAACATTTTTTCCCACATAGGCAAAATGTGATCAGACTTGAGGACAAAGAGAGTGAAATCAATTTAATATTTGGTTCCAGGTTCCCATTCAACTTCTGCAATAAAAGAAGTTGTAAGAGAGAACAGACTAAAACATCACAGTGCCATCAATATGAGATCTCTAAATAATTCAGCTCTTTAGTTACCTCAAGTAAATGCCAGTCTGTTTTGATATTAAGAATGCAGAATCGTTTTATGTAAGTGCCGCTTTTATATTCGGTTGTAGCACAAATCTTACAAGTGTGCTTTTAGCCATCTTCTGAATAATGCAGCTTGTTGAACTTACCATCCTGAAACATTGTCTCATAAGTTATCCTTAATAAAGAGTTCAGAACATTCTAAATTTATATCTCTAGTCAAGCTAGTCAAGCTAGTCATTGTTCATATACACCTTTATTGTCATGAAATTCAAATATAGCTATTTAATTAACCCAAAACAAAGTGTCACATTTATTCTCTTGTGAGAGAAAGCTAATTTGTGGCTTTCCCCTGTGACTTGTACTGAAACCGGCTACAATGCATGGTCTCTCAGGCCAAAGTATAGCTCAGTCTGCATTGTTGACCACAAGGTGTAAATATTTGATTTGAGGTGTAATGCAGTGCATTCTATAGTTCAAGGTTAGACTAGTCAGCATTGCATTGTGTCCATTCCAGCCTGCCTTGGAAAACTCTGGAGACATCTGTGCACACTATTTGAGTTGAAGTCTAATTGGCCAAGAGGCCTTGCTAGGGGTAATTCAGTTAATCCTATTAGGCAGTGAAATCTACATTGAAACGTGAGGCTTGTATTTGCAGCAATATTAGAATGTGATACTTATGCAGATGTCTGAGGCATGGCAGTTTATTTATATCTCTCTCCTCTGGATGACATGGAGAGGCATTGGCTTAGAGAGAGGTTAACATTCATGAAAAAATGATAAGGAAACACCTCAGATGGCCTTTGGTTCAAATACCCCAAGATGGCCATTGTGTATGCATGAGCGGAGACTCTGGTAGTGCCCATCCCATGTCTGCGGAGTATGTCTCAGGGACGGACACCATGATGGATAGGAGTGGTAAATGTAGCCCAGGTGAACAGCATATAAAAGTGACTTATGTTTCAGGGGTAATCTTGCTCACAAGTGGCTCTTGTAATCTAAATGCAGGATCAGAAGGTTTAGGCGGATTTAGCGTCTGTGCCCAGAAGCACCTAACGCATGAACCGGTAGATCTGTAAGATGAAGCAAGTGGCTCACATTTCCTTATTGCTGCTGGCCAGAACTGATCAGAGATCAGCTGGGTGTGGGAGGAAAAAGTCGACAGCAGGTGTGTGAATCTGTTGTAGGTCAGCGTGTGCCTCTTAGGTCGGATAGACCTAAATAGAAAGCCAAAATAGAAGCTACTCAAATACTGCAGCAAAAACACACTGGCATGACTGATATTGTAATAAATAATGCGTTGTCTAATTTGACAATGACAGTTTTATATAAAAAATGTATTATTCATATAAATTACACATTTTTTATTAATACATATTCATACAATATAAGTAGATACTTTGACTGTTTTGTTCCACCTGCAAAAATAGTTGAAAACATAACTACAGCAGAACTACTGTAACACTGATCAACAGTGGTGTTGTTACTGCATGAATTGCATGAACAAATCGAGTAAATGATTCAATGATTCATTCATAAAGCAAGTCGCTTCTTTAATTCCTCAATGAATTAGTATATTTGAATGAATCAGCTGAATGAATAATTTAAATGATTGGCTCTTGAAGACAGTCACTTGTCGCCACTGGTGTAACTATTAAACCTGCAGAAAATTTGATGAATACGTATATTATAAGGTGCCAGTTTCTGACTGGGGAGAAATTCTGTAAAGCTGCCTTGATACAGTATCTATTGCAAACAGCACTATAAAAATAAACCCTAAGAAAATCTACTAAGATGCTGGAAGATTCAGTATATGTAGGTCATTGGTGATTGTGCCATTGAAGGAATGACAACTTTAATTCTGTTCGCTATTCTGTAAACCAAGCTTCTGCCAACCTGGCTGGTTCCCATCTAGAGTAGTGGGTTACTGGGTCTGGAGCTACAGAGATATAGCCCTGCTTGAAAGTTCATCTGAGGCCCATTTGGAAAAACAATTCCAAATTGCTTGTACATGACAAATGGAGCATCTTAGCCATGTAATCAGTTTGCACCTGTGACTGAGAAGTGAAGTGTAAAGTGGGGCATTTTTTCTAGCTGAGTGAGACACAAGGGAACCTGGCACCCAGAAGTAGGCTAACAAATTTCCACCATCAGGCCCTTTGTTGTTTATGGAAATGACAAAAGGGGGAGATGACAGGCATTTTCATGTGACTCAAACGTGCAAGTGCTGGGACCATCCGCACAGACCCTGTGATGCCCTACTAACCTAAGAGCACCTCATGGCATTTTGTTAGCACCCTTCATTGTACACCAATAAAATCTTGGTGGGACAGTTTCAAACACTCAAGCACAAAGGATCTTATTGTTTAGCATTCGGTTTAGTCTCCATATAGGAAAAGCGTTCACTGAACAAATTATGCCAATGACACTATGGAGGATAAGCAGTTTGGAGAATGGAATTATAGATGGATAAACAACTTATGAGATCAATAATCTGTCTTTGATGGCTGTATATTAAAAAAAAAAAGATTATATATAATTATTTTTAGACTTCATGTCTCACAGTGACTTCATATCCCACAACTGCAAATCATATCTCACAATGTGACTTAATATCTTGCAATTGCAACTTTATTTCTCATATCTGCAACTTTATATTTCACAGTTTAACTTTGTATCTTATAACGTGACATTATTACTTATCTTAAACTTTTTTTAAATAAACTCTTTTACTTTGAGGTGGAAATAGGCTTCCGGAAAACACAGTATAAGGACATGAAGTACAATTCAATTTGTTCTGTAACACTGGAATCAATCAATATACAAGCTGTTTACATGTTTTCTTAAATATATATATCCTTATATATTTATACTTATATATATATATATATATATAAAAAATAGAGTATCTACCTTTGGACTTTTTCTTGCCTAGTTAGTGAAAATGTCTATTTTAGTAGAAGGCCACAATATTGCCCTTTGCTTTTATTTAAACTGAAAACTAGTTGATGTCTAAATTAATTAAAGGATGCTATAACTGTATCTAAAATTATTTCAAAGGATCTTTTCTAGTTGGTTTCCTAGTCTAGTTGTCTAATAAATCAGTCTTTGCGTACTGTAATGATTGTTGGCTTTTTGATGAATTGCTTTGTTCTTCTTTTTGAAGTCACTTTGGATAAAAGCATCTGCTAAATGCATGAATGTAATGTAATGATTATTAGAATGCATCAACATGGAAACAAAAAACTGCTGTTCAGACACAGCTGCACAATGACTGAACTGACTATGCATGCTTGATTGTTATTAGATATAATTTATATTATATATTGATTTTGGAACAATGACGTCCTTTCCTCTGACCTTTCCTCATAATCTCTTACTCATCAATCATCTCTTGACCAAATGACAGGTGTACGGTGAACATGAGTGCAAGCGCTTCCCTTCTGCTTTTATTCAATGTTCCTTAAGAGTATGTGGCTTTCTGCAGAACAGGGGAAACTCCACACAGAATCACGTGACCTACCAGAATGATAACAAGCAATTTTATGGGCAGGGAACTCTGCAGGAGTTCCTTATTAGTGAGTTTACTCTGTGCATGTCAGATTTTTCAGTTCTTAATGCTTTGATTTCACTTATCAATTATATTAAATTCAACAGTACAGAGCTTCATCTGAATGAACCATTGTGCTTATAATGGCTTGCTTTGTCACAAGGAAATAAATATATATTCACCAAGGTTCTGAACTTGTAAAAATTCATTAAATACGTTTGAAAAATACATGAATAAAATGAATAAACTATGATGGCAAACTCCCCTTTTGCACTTTCCATGAGATGGTGCATCACCATAGAAACATTTCACTTTAGCAACGACACTGTCACATGCAGAAAGAGATCAAATGATACACCATGAACATTTTACATAGTCGTAATGTTTTTTATTCATCTATTTATTTAGTTTTTAAATCAATTTTATTGCTAGATAATGGTGAAACGTTTTATGACAGTAGCATTTCAAACGTTCCTATGAATCTATCTACTTTTGTATGTTTGGCCTTAATGTTAATATAACACTGTCTCTTAAGCTACAGCACCTAAATTCCACAGTCTCTGGATAAATTGGAACATGTTGAGCTGTCTTCTGGGCTGGCGGGAGGGGGAAGACATGTTAACTATACCTGGGCTCTGACTGGTGTAGCTTGTGTAAGCATATGATACTTTCAAAGGCAATTTTTTGTTTCCATGCACAAATAAAGCTAGAAAAATGGCAGGTTTATCTGTGTGTGTTCGCCAGTCATATCATGCTTACTGCCATTAGCAGGAGGTGGATAACATATGGTAAACACTGGTTGAATTGGTTGGGTGCAGTGGGTTCACACACACATCTGTCCACACAACCAAGCCAAGTCTGTTTTCAACAGACTACGTGTGAAATCAAATCCTTCTCCCAGTATAAAGTTCTTCACTAGGCTCGGTTGTTTTTAGCTTTTGGGAAACAAGCATGACTGGAAGCAGGTTGCCGTAAATAGACTCCATAAATGTGACTTGGTTCATATGCTCCATGTAGACTGCAGAATTCCCTGCATATGTGAAAGGACCAGACATGAGAATACAGGGCTGTTTCTGTTGCTCTCACTTGTAAGTTGCTTTAGATAAAAGCTGCTAAATGAATAAATGTTATATAGATTGTAGGGAATTTTCTATACAGTGTTTAAAATGCTGTGAAATGAGAATAATAGGCAAGACTACAAGAAGAAATAAAGCACAGCCTTTGGTGGATTTAGTTATGGACACCAGCTACTATAAAACAAAACAAAACAAATTTTTTTTTTTCTTTTTACTAAACTTGCATTTTTCCATTCCCTATTCCATATCAATCTGGTATCTGGCAAATGGTATTTACAACAAATAAACAGTGTCTCCAACCGTTTCCATCCAGCATTTCCAAAACCCACGTATAAGGCCTGACTCATAGTCAAATTAACTGTTTGATCAGAGGGATTTTCTGTCTCCCTCCATCTGCTAGCTATCTGCTTGGTGCCGTGCTCTTTTACGGTCACCACCTCTATCAGAAAAAGGGGCTGCAAGTGTGAAATATTGCTGACACACTGATAACAGCCCCTTAAAAGTGTTGATGTATGTGAAAATGAGAGCTGAATGCTTAAGTGAACCATGTAAAGCTTGATTAAATATTTGCCAAAATAACACCCACATCTCCACCCGAAAACGGAAAGCATGTTTTACAGTATGTCTGCTTGCTAATCACCAAATGTCACTTGTGGATCATTTGTGTGCATATATGAGACAAATATGATCTCTTCAATGCAGTTTGACTTTTGATCTGTCTCAAAGGTTTATTTGGATGTCAACAGCAGACATCTGACTTAAATTAGCAACATTTTATGAATGGTATAAAGTTCAATCAGTAGTTGTTGATGAAGTTCCCATGTGATTTTGGTTGGTTGTAGCAGGCTGACACCAGCATTGGCCTGTTTTGCCTGTAACTCAGATTGAGTTATTTGAAAGTTACCCATCTATTTTTTATTTGGAAAAGTCCACATTAAAAGCCATACACTTTTTTTTTTTTAAAGATAATCTCCTGGTAGTAACAAACTTAAAGTACTAAAATTTCCTGAACTCATCATCATTTAGGCTATCAAATAGCAACATGTTTATAAAACATGCTCCAAATCATAAAAAAAAAACAAAAATAAAACAGAATGCTACAATTTGTGCTAGTTGACATGGCAGAGTTGTTTTTTAAATGAGCTCATGAGGAGCACAAAAACAGAAGTGAAGTAAGGAGGATTTTCAGCCATTTCTCAATAATACCAGCTGACTATTAAAGCTATTTGTGAATGATTCAGGTCCTTTTGCAAAAAAAAATAAAATCTATAAATCTGTTCTGTGCCTTTTGTCTGTTCTGTTCCTTTTTTGCTATTTCATAATACAAAAACAAGAGTGTTGAAATGTTTTCAAATCTGTTGTATTCAAAGGGTAAATTAATCTAAAGCGCCCCCTTGCGTCTTTTCTTATTATGAATGTACAAAAAGTGCACAACTGGTTTACATATAGGGCCTATCTTCCTTATGAATTGAAAAATGTGTTATTATTGCATGTGTATTGTAAAAAAAATTATAATAAATTACTGTAATTACTGTAATTTTTAAATAAAAGGGATATTTTCACAAAAGATTGTGAAATTCTTTGAAACGCGTGTAGACTGCGCCCTCTTGTGGCTATACATATTTTCACCTCACTTAACTTTTTTCTTTATTTTTACACAACAGCGACACCTATTGATATTTGCCGAGATTAAAAATAAAATACCACTTAACAAAAATACAAACTTATAAAGCCTATAAATAGAGAAAATGACGACAGTGTTTGAATGATGTTCTTTTTTCTTTTTTTTCTTGCTATGACTAGCCTAAACGGTTTTTGTATTGTTTTTTTTTTTTGGTCTTGCTGGTTTAGTTTCCCAGTCTGGCAGCTGGTCAGCAAGCTTTTATGATGAAGTAAATATTTTTATATTTAATATTCATCATTTAATAATATTAATCATATATACATAATTTTATGTGCAAAACATCCATTTCAATTGCACTTTCAGTGTACATGCATTTTCAGTAGGTGGCGGCTCCTTTAAGAGCGCACACATTTCGAAGCTCGCTATGACGTCAGAGCAGTAAGACGCTGGCCGAAAGTCGCGAAGGGCCAGTGCGCGTCTCGTAGACGAGTAGTGTTAGAACGAATGCCATTCCCGACTTTTAAAATCAACATTTGTGTTTTTAACTCACTAGGCGGCTCTTTCGAATAGCCAGTGACACTTCGAAGCCGTTTAAGCTTGAAGTGATTTTATGTAAGTCGCATTTTTAACTCTCTGAGCCCTGAATTGGTGGGTTGACCCTCGACATGGATATTAGCTAGCTTAGCTAGTCACCAAGAAACCGACATAACGGCGCATCAGAAGGTTTGTTTCACAGTTTTATCGCTTTTAAACGTAGTTTATGTGCCTGAAGTCGAGCTCTCTGAGGCAAATCTTCGCCTTGGGTGTTGCCAAAAAAAGGTCTGAAGTTCGGGTGAAGTAGCTAGTTGTTATATTAAGGCAAGAAAAGAGGTGGGAGATGCTGACTAACGCCAACAGTCCGCCGAAGTTTCCGAACAACCAGCAGCAGCAACAACAACAACAGAATCCAGCCCAATTCATGCTGGGAAAAGCTTCACTTCAGATCAAGAAAAATGCCATAACTGACGACTACAAGGTCACTAGCCAGGTCTTGGGGCTGGGCATCAATGGCAGGGTTCTGGAGATATTTCACAAGAGGAGTGGGGATAAGTATGCTTTAAAGGTAAGACTGAGACATTTATAAATCAACATTTTGAGCAACGAGGATATGTTTTGTGATTGTGTTTAATAGTAATATAGTAACACCCTTCAACATTGTTTTTTGGCTATTTAAAGGACCAACTACTCACTCTCTCACATTCATAAAGCCTAAAATCAGTGTTTTATTCTTCATTTGGAGTGTTTTTTTCTTTGTGAAGTATGTTTAAGGGATTTAATAGTAATCTGGTAAGCCTTCTGCAGGTGTTATTCCAGAGTACACTGTGATTTGGGTGTGAGTTAATCATTCATTTTAGGAGCACAGTGGAAATTGGACAGCCATCTGTTTTATTAAGAACCAGGTGGCAGGTTCCTGTTCCAGCTGGCCTTTGATATGAAGGACTGTATTGGGCAGAATGGCATGGAGAGGGCAGAGAATGACATAAGACATTCCACCTCCATCAGGACGAGTGTTTAATTTAGACTGAAGCAAATCCACTCATAGTTACGCAAAACAGGAAGGTGAATCTTGTTTTGGTCAGGTGATTGTGGAATGGGTGTGACAGTTCCCTCAGTGTAGCATGTTGATGAAGTTGCCATGTGATTTTTTTTTTTTCGTTGGTTGTAGCAGGTTCTGACACCAGCATTGGCCTGTATTTGCTTGACTCAGATTGAGTTATTTGGAAAATTACAAACATAGTTTCATTTGGAAGTTTCGATAAAAAAAGTCACTTGCTTTTTTAGATAATCTCCTGTTAGTAATAGTGGTCGACCGATATGGGTTTTTTGACAGCCGATGCCGATACACGCGATCATGCAGGATACAAATGCACGCTTCACAAGATCTCAACTAGATTCGACTAAGTCTGCAAGGTTTGTGAAATTAGATATTGATTAGACATTCAAAGATTTGTTTAAATGATATTAATGCGTATTTACTGAATGCATACTTTTTTTTTTCTTCAAATAAAGCCAAGGTAACACAAATTTTATATACAGCACGCAATGAAAATGACATGAATATGACAGTGGGCAAATGCATAAAGCGCAGCATAATTTGAAATCACTAGTTTAAAGTTTGTCGATCGCGTGTCTCCAGTGAAGCAGAACTCTCCTCCTGTCAGCATTCAATTCGCACGGACCGACCCAGAATGCTGACGGCAAACGAGAAAGTATTATAATGTTTGCCTTTCTATTACTAATAATATTAAAGCAATCGTTATAATACTTTTTTGTATACATTTTAATTCCTTTGTTTAACAGTTCTATCTGATTGTTAGATAGACTTCTATCCATATTAGACAGAACTGAACGACAAAAGCGAACAAGAGGGAGAATGTGTGCACTGTGTGCTCAGGCGCTGCCGTTCTCAGTGCCGTCAAAATAAAAGTCCCGCCTCGAACACATCGGCCAAACAGAAAAACTTATCGGCCAATGCCGATATTTGAAAAATGCCAAATATCGGCCGATATATCAGGCTTGACCACTAGTTAGTAACAAACTGTTCACAAACTAATGTCCTGAAATCCTCAGGTATCATTTAGTCTATATAAGTTTGGGCATGTGGTTAAAGGCATAGTTCACCCAAAAATGAAAAATTGTGTCATCATTTACTCACCCTGAAGTTTTTTCCAATCTTGTATGAATTTCTTTCATCTGTTGAACACAAAATAAGATATTTTGAAGATGTTGGTAACCAAACAATGGAGAGTAGGTAAATGATGACAAAATGTTCAATTTTGTGTGTGTGTGTGTGTGTGTGTGTGAACTACCCTTTTAAAATCAGTGTCAGTTTGGAGCCATAGCTTTGTGGTCCGTTTTATGATGGATATGACGGAGTAATGAATTTGAGTCTGACACCTATCCTGATCCTTGTGCCCTTTTTCCTCACATTACTACTTTACTCCTCTATTCTGTCCTATAAAATAAAGAATATAAATATCAGAAAAATTTAGTAAGGATTAATATTTGCCCCCGTAATTTATTTTCAGGGCTATTTTTAGCCTTTTTATGTGGATGTGGATTTTTTTCCCAAGCCATATAAAATCTGTATGTTGTGTCATTAAGGTAACTTTAATTGAATTAATTAAAACAAATTGTTTCTGAACAATTGTGGCTGTTAATCATAAAATCAACATACAAAAAGTTTTGTCAGTTTTGCTGTTAAGTTTTGCAGTTGTTGGGAGGATTTTTTCCCCCTATTCATTGTGTTTATCATATCTGATGTTGTCTTTAGATGTTTTAAACCCATAACTTGACAAACAGAATAGAATCTAATGAAATATCAGCTATTCCATACCAAACAAACAAAAACCCCCAAACAACCAGAAGTTTGCTGCAGTGGGCATTTTTGCCAGCACAATTTACTTAACTTGGGCTTTGTTTGGTACTTTTTCTGTCACCTCTGTCACCTTTTTTAGTTAAAATAAATTCAATTCTGAGTGCACGTGATTCTTGGGTGGGAAGGGGGCGTGGTCCATGGGAAATAGTCCTGCCACCACAGCTGGAAAAAAATCCTAGAGGAAACACTGCATGCATTTAATAAAATTAGAAAAATGCATTTACAAAGGTACAAAGAAAATGCCCCTGAAGTTACTTTGAGTCTAATGTCAGCTCATATTAGAAAGGCTAATTCTTGATCAGAATTTTTTTATTATTGATTAGAAGGTGCTCCAAAATTTTTTAAATTAGGAGGACAATTACAAGAAGAAAAACACTGCTCTTAAACTGGGTGTGTGACGGGTATGGCTGTAGAATGGGGTTTGGCCGAGGAAAAACTTTCAGTCAAAATATTTTTTTTTGCTTTAACCCCTGTGATTAGTAGTAAATCTCCAGCACGTGCTTTCAGATGGAGCAGCATTTACTACACAGAGTCGTAGTTCACTGACAAGCTACGCAAAATCGCAGACGATTTAATTGCGCGATTATGAAATAAAGAAATCGATCTGCAATTATGAAAGCTGTTTGCGTAGCTTGTCAGTGAACTACGACTCTGTGTAGTAAATGCTGCTCCATCTGAAAGCACGTGAAAATACCACATTTAATAACATGTTTTTACTCCAAACTCACTTCATAACGTCAGTCGAGTGTTTGAAATAAATCCTCCTGTGAGATGATGTGGCTTCTTACTAGGACTGTGCGATTAATCGAAATCGCATCGAAATCGCGATTTGAGACGTTGCGATTTCCTAATCGCAAAGCCTGCGATATGGACGCGATATTACTTTGTTCCAGAGCATATGCATGACTGCCAGCCTTGAGTGGCAGTCTTACTAACCAATAGAGTGAGCGCACCTCCGTTCTCCCCAATCAGCACTGCATAACAAATTTAATGTATTTCAGGTTATAATGGGAATTTGTTTGGTTTTAATGTAAACTATAATGGTGTCTATTTGATGGATTCTATTGGTGGGATGTAATCTGGCAGATGGCAACCAATAGAACAACAGTAATTCCTATTGGAATAATGCCCAAAACAAAAAGGAATTTTGTAATGGTTTAATGGAATCTATAAGAATTTCTGTGATGGTTTCTATTGTTTTTTTCAGCAGGGTAATGATACCCATACTGTGCTGCACATTATTGGCAATATTGAGCTGAAGCTTGACTTTGCAAATGTAAAATCGCAAATCAAATCGCAATCGCAATATCTGTCAAAAAAATCGCAATTTGATATTTTCCCCCAAATCGCACAGCCCTACTTCTTACACAGAATAAGGCACGTAACATATTTCATAGTATTCTAAGCAGTGATAAAGGCTGTCGATTAGCATTGCATTATTATATACTTTATTATAATAAAAATTATAATAAGACAATCTCAGATAAACCATATATTGTCATTGTCGTGTGTTTATTAATCACGTTGAATTAATGAAAGCAGTTAAATCTTCTGTTTATTCAGCAACCTCTATAGGCATTTCCTGGGTTTCTTCTGCGAGGCGTATTTGGAGTTTCAGCGCGAGAGCGCCCTCTGGCCTTCGGATGGAGATTTACTGCTGATCACATAACCGTGCTTCACTGAAAGATACGCATGACAATCGCAGCTTCTGCCTAATCGCGATTTATCGCCTTTTGTGATTTAATTGCAATTAATCGTGTAGCCCTACTATTTACTGTACAATTCAAAATCATTTCTGCACCCACGATACGTATTGCGGTACTCTTGGTACTGTTGGCTTCCCACATTACAACAGCAATGATCAAAAAACGTGGATAAACAACATGGAATGCCGTATGCACACTAGTATACCAGTCATTTACACCTTCGTCACCCGGGTGTTGAAAGTGCTCGAACGCAGGTGAGACATGAACAGCACACACTATCTGTGTTTAAACAACTCATTTACGCGTGTTTTTAAGTATTGTCAATTGAAACATTCAAGCAAAGAATAAGCGCTTGAGAACTTGCGCACTGTTTGAAGATGTGTGTGCGCACGCGGAGAGCCTCGTCAGACAGCGCGTGCCACGCAAATTTTGATTTCTCTTTCAAGACTTGCGTTTGAATTGACAAACTAACAAAAAAATGTCAACATGCCCATCTTTGTGAGTATCATTGATCTTAAGTGAACGTAAACAGTTGAGAAAGACAATGCATATGTATCAGTATCAGTGTACTGGATCTGTAAAGAACAGCAGTGTATTCCTGCTGTCTGTGTTTTTAATGTAAAACAACAAAAGACAAAGAAATCACTCACTTTTCTTGATTGAATAGTTTTTGTAACAAGGATTGGTCTTTAATTTATACAGTGAAATATGCACTATTATTTTACTTTAGTTTACTTTAAAATTTCTGTGCCTGAAAATTACTGTTAAACACCTAAAAAACACCGTTTATTTTATTTGCATTTTAACTCTATTGTATTTATTGGTGCTGTTGCATTTAGTTTGATTATTTGTTATTATATTCTTTATTTTTATATGACCATAGTTCTTTTTTCCCTGAACATAGCACATACCGAACAGAACCGTACCGAACCGTGACCCTAAAACCGTGAACCGAACTGAGCCATGAGCAATCTGATCCTTTACACTCCTATTAAAAGGCAGTCATCGAGACTTGGGGCAAAATGTATGTCTCAAAGGTCAAAACAATCCACTTCTGTGGTTGGCCACTTCCCACTCACTGTCTGTACTGCTATAGCAGCAGAGTAGAAATGCGGAGGTGTTCATTTTACCCCCTTGTAGCATTTGTTTGGTTGAGATCTTTTTAGAAACATTCATTATTACAGTGAAGTTGAAAGTTATTTTGATACCTCGCCAAAATTTTGCTGTGAACGCATAGAAAGACATAGAAACAAATCTTCTTATTGAAGAGGACTACTGTAAGATTCAGGATGATTATCTGTTGAAGGAAAGCCCTGTTGATCTTCCAGGGCCACTGATGATGTCAGCACCCTTTCTGTCATCGTGCTGGATCTCTGTGCTCTCCGGTGACAGATCTGGCTCAGCCCCGCAATCATCACCGCCACACGGCCTGGCTGTTTTTAGCTGCAGAAGAGCATTGCATGCTTGTGGGGGAGGCAGGAAAAGAGTGAGGGGCTGTGAAGCATTAGATAGATAACGACTAATAGTGGTTTGGGGAGTCCATTAATGATCTGTGTTAGGGACACAGACATTCACCCATCACTGTGATTTAGTGTTTGTGCGACAGGGTGCCTTTGATCCGTATGTTTGGGAAAAAATGAGTCATAGCTGATCTGCCTGTTAGTAAAATTAATTTGACCTTGGGAGCTGTCCACCCTACAAATAAGCATAATTTTTTTGACAGGAAATGACAGTGCATTTACTTGCGTACATGTTGGGGAAATTGGCTTGCTTTTTTTTTTGTTTGTTTTTTTTTGTTTGCAGCATGCTTATGACCCAGTTTACCTAGAAATGAACACATTTCCTGATTTCATATACCTGGAAGATCAGCTTGATACACAGGAAAAAATGGCCTTGTTTTCAAGCCAAGGAATAATTAGCTTTGAAGACTTATGCCTGTTAGACTTCACTGTGATGTTTTATTCATGAACATGCAGGTTTTAACTTGTCAAGGATTTACAGTCTGCGAGCGGAGCCATCTGCCCTTCTGTTCTAAATGCAAAATTTTATCAAAGTTTTGTTGGGAACACAAGCAAGAAACTACAAAAAAGAAGCCCCTCAAAAGCTCTAAACCTGGACATGCTTTTTTTTTTATTGATTGATTTACGGTAACCTATTATAAGTGTTTTACTTTATGGGTGCAAGTAACAACTAGGGATGCGCCGATCCGATATTCATGTCGGGTATCGTCTCCGATACTGCCATTTTTTGTCGGATCGGGTATCGGTCAGAGAGGGCCGATACAAATCTGAGATTGTGCGTATTATTCTGTGTTACTTCTGAAGCGATACGATAGCTTAAAAGGTTACTCCACCCCAAAATGAAAATTTTGTCATTAATCACTTACCCCTATGTCGTTCCAAACCCGCAAAAGTTTCGTTCATCTTCGGAACACAATTTAAGATATTTTGAATGAAAACAGGGAGGCTTGTGGTTGTCCCATTGACTGCCTAGTAAATTACACTGTCAAGGTCCAGAAAAGTATGAAAGACATCGTCAGAATATTCCATCTGCCATCAGTGGTTCAACCGTAACGTTATGAAGTGACGAGAATACTTTTTGTACGCGAAGAAAACTAAAATAACGACTTTATTTCAACAATTCGTCATCTCTGTGTCTCTCCGCATCACAGTAGCGCCATTTTGGAGAATATCCACTGAACTCAAGCAGCGTACGCTCTTCTGTGTCAGCTTCTGTGCGCTGCACGGATGCGCTGTTTTCGTTCAAATCAAAGTGTAAATACACGTAGAAACTAAGTCCTTACATTAAAGTTCACACAAACTCTTTTCTCCACTGTGGCTGTCAGTCATTCGTTCAGCCTTTAAACTCTGGTCACATTCGGTTACGACAGTCAGCTTGGTAAAGCTCTCTCCAAGATCATTCAGTGTTCCCATTATTATACTTGATTTGTAAATAAATGTCTATGATTTTGCCAAAAGGACTTTATCTTCTTGCCAGAGTTTAATGTTGTTTTGTTTGTTTTGTCTGTGAGAACAAAACACGGGCGTAGAAAAGACTATAAATTGTTTTTAACGCACACAGTAACTGAAATTTAAACCTGTTAAAAGAAAGGCTCAATAACTGTTGCACAGATATTATA
>NW_015629561.1:1414216-1418796 GCF_001515625.1 Sinocyclocheilus rhinocerous
AATTTCTCTTCCCTTTGTGCTTTGCACTTTTTAATGCAAAGCGCTGCGTGCTGTGACTCCATGTTGCTTCAAGCGCATCATTCTGCAAACCGGATTGTAAGCGCTTCGTGCCGCACTGTATTTGTTTTGTCCTATCGAATCTATCATATGTGTTTGCCTTATTAAAAAAATATGCTATACATTTAAAATAAATGTATTTTAATTTTATATTATATACTTATATATACTGTAAATACATTCATGATTGTTTTTCATTAATGGATTTTATAATACAAATAGCTTTGTTTGGATTTCTAAAATGATTGTGCACTGATTTTTCTAGAATAATTTTGCTGCCGAATTATCCACTAACCTAGTTTGATATATTTTTGTCATAGATTATGAATATACATATAGGCCTATTTTTTCATATTTATTGTTTATTTTTCTTTATAATGAAGTAGTCTGTATTTAGTAGATTGTGAGAGAATGATTATCAGTTCCACACAGAGATATATAAATTCTACATTTATTTAAATGGAAAAAAAAAAAACTTCACTGGTATCGGATCGGTATCGGCCAATACTGAACCCTATGTAACCCAGGTTACTAGTAGATAGAAGCAGACACATAAATAACCTCAAATTAAATAACAGATTATATGTATTAAAAACACTGAAAATGTACATATGACTGTGAACAAATATATTAATAATGTGAAAATATGTAAAAATATCAAAGTTATAAATGTGACCAATAGCGTAATCTCTCTCTTGGTAAATTCACCAATGAGATCGCGGTTGAATGACGTTACTTGACGTCCGCCATCGCGGCACTTTTAGAGAGCAGAGAGTTCGAGATCTTTCTTTTCTCCGTGAACCTCTGATGCGAGCGGATGCTTCAGTGCTCCAAAATCGGAGCGAAGTAATGTAAGAATGATTTATAATGTCTCTAAATCATTTATATGTCGATTGTGTAGAGATTAGTGTGAAAGAGAAGCAGAGTGTGTTGGAGAGTGACTCTTTGGAACTCGTATGCTCTGGAATTTTCCTGTTCGGCCTATGTACATGAGAATGAGTTCCTTGGTGAGTTTATTCGCCTTTCTTTATTTTCAATTCAGTGTGGTTCAAAGTCATAGTGCGTTTCATCAAATGACTGTTTATTTGGTGCAATATTAATGGTAAATACAGCCTTATGTGTAAAACGAAAGCAGAAAATTATGCTATATATATGCGAAATGACATGTTAATGTGCAGTTTGCATGTTAAAAGTGATTATTGAAAAGCAAGTGCACAAGTTTAAATGAAATGCCTTTAATGTTAAGAGAAATAATTGCACAAAGAGACAGTTTGTTACCCAAAGATACAAGTGATATTATTTGATGTGTTTTATTAGGAATTGTGTTCGAACGAAGTTAATGTGTGTTTATATAGCATCAGTTATTAATTGTTCTTATGGCCTTCTGTCTTCAAGGCCAGGTTTTTTTTCCCCCCTTTCTGTGATGTCTGTACAAGTTTGTGGAGTTCAGTTGCTGAATGTCGCCTGATCTGGGTGTGAATTGATCAAAGTGTGAATCATTCTGCTTCGTGAATCGTCTCAACTCCCTCCTGCACTTCCTGCATGCACCTTGGTGGGGTTGGACTGGCAAGCCACCTGTTGAGTGAATCCTTAGAACTACTTGTGTGAAAGATACGTGAACTGAACTTGATTGTCATTGAACGGTAGGAGTGGAATCACACGACAAACTAATTTTGTCCTAATTCTGGATCAAATGCAACAAACCTAGTCTTTTGAGTTCACTGGTCCAATTGCAGAGTCAACTCGAAATTTATACCACGGGTGTGGGTTACACCTAGGTATCGGAGGTGAAAAAGGCGGATCGGAGCATCCCTAGTAACAGCACATCCTAAGTACTGACTGACTGAGTTTCAAGATTTTTTTTAGAGAACAGAAGACAGCACTTTTGATGTTTTTCTCAAAAAATAATGCTTTGTTTTGCAGATTTGGCCTTAAAGGGGTCATATGATGCTTTTTTAAAGATCATTATTTTGTGTATTTGGTGTAACAGAATATGTTGACATGCTTTAATGTTCAAAAAACACATTATTTTTCAAATACTGTAACATGATTATTCCATATTTACTTCCTCTTTGATCTATATGTCAGACATATGAGCCTAGGGTGCATCCTCTGATATATTTTGCTGATTAAGTCGAGTATTAAACGCCACATGGTGTCTGTGATGCTTGTTTGTGGCTTTTATTTTTCCTGTCCATGTGATCTGTAATAGTCTGAGGAACGTCTGAGTGTGTCTGTCTTAACTGTCTCACTTATGGCGAATTATCAGATTATGATATTATATCACTGCATTACAATAAAAAGATTTTGACTTGCAGTGTTTTAATCAATAACTTTATCCAGTGGGGGAAATACCCATTAGGGAAAGGTCGGCGACCGCCTTCGGCCCCCAAAAGCCAAGGGCCCCCTAAAATGCTTTTCATATAGGCTATGCGATGTGCATTAAGAGTGGGCACATGAATAATTGCTGTTTACTGTGTTTATTACCACAACAACCATTTTGTCCGAGTTGAACGTGCTTCTTGTGTATCCTGGTTGTTGCAAATGAAAATATCATGCATCTGAAGCTGTAATTAAATATTGAGCAAAAGTGCATATTATGTTTATTGTTTTAAATGCCACTTACTCATTTATGAGAAGGGACCAAGTAGAGGACACATACACATTTACTTTTTTGGTTGATATAATCCTATAGGTGTGTAAATGTATAGTTTCCTTTTCATTATTTTTTCAGTTTAATTTAAAATTGTAGTTAAAAACTAAAAATAAATGTATTTTAAAGTTTAGAATTAGACAGCATTTGGAGAGTAGGCAATTGGGCTGAGTGCAGGCACACAGGCTTACGCTGGTAACTCATCAGTGGACTTTCCTCGTCAATATAGGCTATATTTTTTCACACTTTTCTCATTCTCACTAATTTAAGTTTTTATATGAATGAATCTCTGAAGGGAACCGACTGTCTTCACAAAAGTTTCAATGGCTTTTTCATTTTATCTGATAAAGTAGTGTTTATGAGCGGCAGCGTGAACGCAGATTTTTTTTAATGTTCAAATCACAGAGGGATGGACAGAAAGTTGATCGCACATGTCAAAGGTTTGTCATTTAGGAAAGATCACGTTGGTATTTGAATCATGTTCGCTATCGTTAACGATATGTTTAATTAAAGTGCTTTGTCATGTTGGTGGTGACACCTCTCTTGCAACATGTTAGCTTATCACAAATATTATACCTCGCAGTTACTTGCTGATAGCAAGTGTAGCCAAACACTGGCGCTCTTAGAATAGCGAGGAAGGTCCTGGCAGACCGCAGTCGGGTCCTCACAGATGGAAAGAAAAGAAAGATGCGCACACAGAAATCGATAGGTGGAATCAAAATTTTAATTTGACAAAAAGTATCCGATTCCTGACCTTAACTCCCTGGGGTCGACAGTCGCGCCGGCGTGACCAGCTTACTTTTTTTAAGATCAGTGTGAAAGACACTAAAAATACTCTGTCGAATTTGTCATACAAATAAGTGTTATACATCATTCGAAACTGTTAAGTGTCTACTTTTATTTGTGTGCACCCTACAATAACAACAAAACTTTGTGCTTTTGCAAAATAAAGAAAATAAACACTGTGCACGTTCTGTCTTCGCGAGCTGCTTTTAGAAACGTGTCACTAAAATGAACTGAAACTCAGCGAATACATGACACACAGACATGAGAAATATATTTATAGAAAGCTTGAAGTGTCTACTTTTAAATGAAGTAAGTCATGTTGAAAACAAATATTCTGTGATAAAGTAATTATTTTTAATGTGACCATGCCCACGAGCTACTTTCGCTTTTGTTATAACAATCGTCTACGTGAGACGCATGGCATGTAAACGCCCACATCATCTCCATGCACAAAGAGTGAGGATTCATCTAGTTCATCTCGGCTACTGTTCTTTTCTGGAAAAAGAAGCGCTGAGAGGAATAACCCAGGATTTACCTCAGAAAAGGAACAAGATGCGACGCGCAACCTGACCCAGCCAAGGAGATCATTCTAATGAGTAAGTAATGTTTATTTTTTGCATTAGTTTACGTGTTATTGTGGCATAAACTTGAACACATTTACTAGTTGAGTTTTTCCCAAACTCATTTTTTTGAAATTGAGTGAAACATTTTGAATATGACTGGCACTTCATTGTATCTACATTTCTTATGACACGATGATGTTTTCATGCTTTATATAATATAAAAAAATACGATATAAAAGTAATATGAGTGCATGATGAATGCTACGAGTCTAAGAATGTTTAGACCATGTTTATTATTAATACTCTGTTCTCAAATATATTTTATAAATATATTTCTATAGATTTTAGAATTTCTATTGTTTAACGTGCTAAACAATTTGTTTCTCTGATATAAAATGTCCTTTTTACGGTAATACAAAGCATGCGTGGGTCTATGACTACAAAATCATACTATATACAGTATATCACAGAAGTGAGTACACCCCTCACATTTTTGTAAATATTTTATTATATCTTTTCAT
>NW_015629561.1:1420776-1422065 GCF_001515625.1 Sinocyclocheilus rhinocerous
TTTGTACTGATGCAGAACAGTACAGCCTAGCGCATTTCACACAAGCTGCTAGATTCACTTTCGCCAGAAAGTCGTGTATGCCTATGGTTGAAAATAGATTATGTTTATAGTGAATGCCCCTATAAATGGTCTTATTTTTACGATTTAGTTTTAATCCAAATGATGCGTGTGCTAAGTGAGTGAACATCGATCAAAGATCACACAACAGAATTGCGCGCGCTCTCTCTCTCTCTTTCTCTCTCACTCTCTCCCCCTCCCTCTCTCTCTCTCTGCATTGTTTTACTTACTTGTTTATGACATATCCGACCGAACTACAAACTTTCCAGTGATGTCTGTGAGAAAGATATATTCACTCGACAAGCTCGCGCATTTGCGCCGCCGCACACTCAATCCACTCAGCATGCTTTGTTAATCAGCTCGCGCACACCAGCTATACAGGCATTAATACTGAATGTTTAACAGTATATTCATTGCATACATATACTTCGTAGTAGACATCCTTAACTCCTTTCTGCTGTCTGTTGTTCTGTTGTCGGTGTTTCATTTTCTGAATATGGCACTTATCACATGCTGTGTGGTATCGGCGTTTGGTATCGGGGCATTTTAACGAGTGCGAGTATGAGTACAGGAGACCAGTATCGGGCCGATACCAATAAATATTATACATCGCCTATGCAATACGCAACACATTAGCATATAGGTGACAGTTGACCATGCACAGCATCAGGGAGAAGTTGGAGCGTGGTCTTGAGCGAGTCTTGATTTGATTACCACGGCAAACAGTGAGTCAATTGGTCATGTGCAGTACAGAATCTGCAAACATATCCTTGCACATGACAGCAAAAAATGCACGCAATAGGCTAAAGCGTGCCGCAAAGCCCCAGCAAAAGTAATTACCATGAATGTGCCGGGGGGGAAATTAGATATTTGAATTATTTATTAATAAATTAGTGTTTTCTGAGTCCGTGTCGCAAAGATGAAGACGACGATCCTGATCCTGAGAAATGCATCTTTACGGATTGTATAAAATCCGTAAAAAGAGTTTTTGTTTTTGATTCGAATTATTTAGTTTTAAAGTAGTAATTTAAAATGTTCTATAGATATATTTAGCAAGTCTGTGAGGCAAGTATTCGCTGAGTTTCGGTTCATAATTGTGAAGCGCTCCTGGCCGAAATTGCAGAAAGCACATCCTGTATGTATCCTTTATTTTATAAAAGCACAACGCTTTGTTGATATTGTATGTGCACACAAATAAAAGTAGACCCTTTACAGTTCCGAGTGATGTATTA
>NW_015629561.1:1422952-1427721 GCF_001515625.1 Sinocyclocheilus rhinocerous
AGTCCGTGTCGCAAAGATGAAGATGACTATCCTGACTCGCCATCTCCTCATTGGACGCGCCTTTAGAGAGAAATGCATCTTTACGGATTGTATAAAATCCATAAAAAGAGTTTGTTTTTGATTCGAATTATTTAGTTTTAAAGTAGTAATTTAAAGCTTTCTATAGATATATTTAGCAAGTCTGTGAGTCAAGTATTCGCTGAGTTTCGGTTCATCATTGTGAAGCGCTTCTGGCCGAAATTGCAGAAAGCACATCCTGTATGTATCCTTTATTTTATAAAAGCACAACGTTTTGTTGTTATTGTGAGTGCAGACAAATAGAAGTAGACCCTTTAGAGTTCTGAGTGATGTATTACTCTTACCTTTATGAGCAATAATTACGGCATATTTTAAGTTGTTTCCAATGCAAGTGATCGAGCCGGCTCCTCCATGTCCTGTAAAGCGTGCTTTAGCTCTCCGCACAAACGATTAGATATTCGTCTAATAGCACACATTTATATAAGTAAAACATTTAAACTAACATTGTGATATGCTTGAACTGTTTTATATCTATAGATTTTATTTAGGCAAGGGGGGGGAAGACGTGCTCGGGTCAGACTCGGGCCAAGAATTATGATGAGCTGTCGGACCTGGGCCGGGCCAGGGCCTGAGCGTCTCGGGCCAGGGCCGGGCTAGGGCCTATATTTGAGGCCCGTGCAGGGCTCTAATCTCAAGGGCCCCAAAATCACCTCAGACCCCAGAAGGTTAAGTATCCGATTCTGGAATTGGAATCGATTTTCGATACCCAACCCTAGATAACGTACATCCAGCCGGTTGTTATCGCAGAATAACTCCCGACAGGCCCGCAGTGTTAATTTTGACAGGCATTTTTGATTTAGTCTTAGTCTTTATCTTGAGACGAAAATGCTTAATAGTTTTAGTCACATTTTAGTCATTTGAGTCTTTCATAGTTTTAATCTAGTTTTATTTGACGAAAAATCATTGCATTTGTCAACTTTTAGTCATTATTTTTAGTTATTACTTTTAGTCAAACTACAGTTACCAACATTTATTTTGGTAGCTATTTTATATGTAGTCTTCAAACAAAAATAGTCATTCATCTCTTTTTAGACCAAATCAATTAAGCTTATGAGAAATTTGAATCGAGGATTGAATTTGGAAAAACTTGAATAAATGATGACAATTTTCATTTTTATGTGAACTATCCCTTTAACAGTAGTGAAAAGGGAGCAACTTATAAAAATTATAGTTGTTCATATATCATCCTTCACAAATTAACGCTGCTGTGAAAGTCAAAATCGCATAAATACTCATATCAAACAATCTGTTTATCAGACAAAGCAATAGTGAGCACGTAATAAAAAAATTACAATTGTCAACTTGTCATCACTGTCGGATCCAATATAGTCGGCACGGCAACTTCTTTTAGTTTCAATCTTTCTGAAAATCCCGCGTCGAAATGTACCTTGTTTATAAACGTATCCACGGTAAAATGAAGTGAACAAAGGAACAAGTTCTTACTGACGCGGACTGGATCTTTATTAAAAATAAAGTTCATCCACTCTGTAAGAAAAAGTGAAGACGTCGAAGATCTTGATGAAGAATAACTTTTATTACAGAATAGTAGTGACAAAGTACATGTAGTACCTTGGGTTCAACGGAGTCAGAATGAACCCCGAACATCCTAAGCTCAAACATTTTATACACTTAGAGTTTACCCTCAATGTAAAGGAAGTTGCTCCTGTTGTTACAGCTGTGGTCTGTATGTTAATTAAGTTCTGACACCCCTTTGTCTGAGGTGGTTCTCGGTGTCCCACACCCGCTCCCATTCTACAATTGGTCACCATTTGCTCAGGATGTGATCATCCCAAATGGTCTAGAAACAACATAACTGACTTTCTTCTTCTCCTATAATAGTTAAGCCATTTTGGGAAATGAACATGATCAAACATATATTGTGGAGTGGAATCTGGGTTGGGGCAGACTATAGATTCTTACAGTCCCCCTTTGATGATCTTGGCCCAAAAGAAGCATCACACTCACTCCCGTTACACAGATTACACCTCCCTTGCAGGGCAGGTGCCCAGTGGCGGTGAAGCCCTGCCTTAGGTTGCCCCCCTCTGGCCAAAGGAGAATCTTACCCGTCATTGAGTCGACACCTCATGCACACTGGTTGTCGCTCCATCCAATTAGGCTGCACACTGGTTATCGCTCCATCCAATTAGGCAAAATTATCATAGCGACTTTTCTCAAATTTGGCAAAATGACACACATTTTTTTTTGGCTTTGGGAGAGGAGCACTTGAGAACCATAACAGCAAAAGGGATTTTCTAAATGTACTAAACATTATGACAGTACAAACCTGGCCAAAGGAGCAAAATCATCAATCAACCGGCAGCATGGTGTGGGTGTCTCTCTGTCTGTCTGTGTTTGTGTCTGTGTGTTTTTGTGTTTTCATTTTGTCACTTGCATTGTGTCCATTCTCTCAGTGTGGACGTCTTTTGTCCACGTGTGCATTCAGTAGACAATGTTCTGCATTCGAGTATGCATATGTTTGTCTCTTTCTGGTGTCATGTGCAGAGAGTCTGTCTTTGTTCATTTCTTGTTTTCCATCTCGGTGAGAAGATTTCTGTCCACAGTCTCTGAAAATGGTTTGATCTCTTTGTTTCTCTTTTCCATTGTCCATTCATTTCAATTTGGAAAAGTCCTTCTAGCTGTTGTTGCAGTTTGTGAAGTTCCATCAGGTCCATCCATGCCATTGTGGGTCTCAGAGTTTCTAGATCTTTTAGGCTTGGAGTTCTGGATCTTGTAGGCCTGGAATTCTCTCGATTTCTGGTTCTGATGATCACTCTGTTCTTTAAGAAGTCTCTTCTCTTGTGGACATCCCCTGGCTCCTCTGGCCCTGCTGGCCTTCTTGTCCTTCAGATGACCGGTTCATCTTTCTCCAGGAGGGTACACATTTCAAACAAGCATTATACCTGAAATGAGATAAAAAATGAAGAGGTCCCCCCCCCACCTTTTCCCCCACAAGAATCTTTTCACATTCAAAACCAAAGCTACAGAAATTTAATCACTGAATGCAATTAAATCATTTCTCATTAATGCAATTTAAATATTAATGCCATTTAACACATTTCCCAGAAATGATAAAGAATCACCCCCCTTTTGATAGTAAACATATTTTCTCAAATATAATACTATGAAATTAGATAAAAAAGAAGAGGTTCCCCCCCGTTTCCCCCACAAGAATCTTTTCACATTCAAAACCAAAGCTACAGAAATTTAATCACAGAATGCAATTCAATCATTTCTCATTAATTAAATGTAAATATTAATGCCATTAACACATTTCCCAAAAATGATAAAGAATCACCCCCCTTTTGATAGTAAACATATTTTCTAAAATATAATACTATCATAAAACTATTCCTACAATTCACATCAGCATCTGCTTGTGACTGAGCTACAGTCATGTTGTTCATGATGTGCTGTGTCTGGCAAGGTGTGAATGGCTTCTTCCTTACTTCCTTTCAACAGTGCCAACTGGGTTTCTAAACTTCCTATCTTTTTAAGCAAATCACTATAGTTCATCCTTTTTTTGTGTGAAAAGTGACACTGTCTTGCCTTGTGTCCCATACTTCCACAAGCAAAACAAACAACTTCATTATCTTTCCTAACTTTCTCTAAACATTGCCTTGCTATGTGACCATCCTTTCCACATGCATTACATACAAAGCTTTGATGAGGTCTCTTGTTGTCTTGACAATGTCTAACAATGTGACCAGCTTTTCCACATGCATAACAGAGAGTAACACCTTCTGAATTTACTCTTTCTAATCTCTTTGGTCTCTGATGGAAACCATGAGATAATCTAGAACATTCTCTCCTGCCGAATGCAGCAACTGGATGTCTAGATTCTGCAGCTTTCATTTGACTTCTTGCATTGAAATGCGGTGTCATTTTGGAAATGATTTGCTCGTATGGTGCATTTACATCTACATGCAGAGCAATGGCTTCTCGCGTGTGTGAACTACCCTGTGCAATTAATGCAGACTTGAACATGAGATTTTGTTTAGTTGCATTTGGCAAACCACTGTAACAGCTGAACATTTCCCACAACCTGGATGCAAATGTTAGAGGATGCTCTCCAATTTCCATTGTTACTTCAGTTATCTTTCTCAAGTTAACCAAATTAGTCCCAGCAAGTATAAATAGAGCTTCTCTCCTTGCACCTTTTGTCTGCTCTTTTGTCACGAACTTCCGGTGAGAGAGACTAATTAATGAGCGAGGAATGCAGATCATAAGAAGTCTACAAGCATTTTCGTCTGACACACTATAAACATCCACTACCTTCTCCAGTTTTGACAAGAACTCTACAGGATCCATGTTATCAGGGTCAGAAGTACCCACTGCTGTAACAAGACTTTGAAAGTCCATAAAAGACAGTTGTCTAACAGCTTGGCCATTTTCATTTCTTTGATCAAGAACTCTCTCATTTCCATTCTGTCTTGTTTGCACTGGTGCTATTGGGAATATCACAGAATCATCTGAAGTATTATGTTGTTGACTAAATGCTTCCTTGCAGTTCTTCTCTTCAGCCTCGCAATTTCTCAATGACATGACATGACTTGAGAATTTAGCAACTTGTTTTCTGTTTTCATTTCTTCTAATCTTTTCTTAGTTACCTTGTATGAGGCAAAAAGAGCTTGAAGTGCATTAGCAACTTTTCCCTCTTTTTTAGGCATTTTGAGACAGACCACTCGTATGGG
>NW_015629561.1:1427925-1429678 GCF_001515625.1 Sinocyclocheilus rhinocerous
CCCACTCATAGGGGTCATCTGCCTTCTCTATCCCATCAAACATTCCTACTGAGCCGTGCTTAGCGACGTATTTAACTATCAACTCTTCCATTTTCACAATCTTATTAAATTGTGTTCCGCAATTCAATAGGCTTCTTTTCCTTAACTGACTGAACATTATCTAGTTACTTTAAGATACCTGTTAATCTAATTATTCACAGATCCTGTGCTTTGGATGCAAATGAATAAAACAGCCACACTACATCCGGCTTCTAAACCAAATTTTTCACTTCTCAGGACACGGCCACACTCCGTCGGGCCTTACACTTCACTACACTAAACTGTTAAAAATGTAACACTGTCACAGTATGTCGGACAAAACCACACTTCTTCAGGTTTTATGTTATATTTTTAAAACCTATACTTAGCCACAGTACGTTTTCAGGCTTTAAACTTCACAGTGTCGCGGTGCGTCGGATTCACTACACTTTAACACACAACAGTTATGAAATAGTTCTTTGACCACACTGCGTCGGGTCGATTCAGTTACTTTAGAATTTCATCAGAATTATCACAACAACTAACACCGTTTCAATTACGTTGGAAACATACAACTCCATTTCAGGTACTTTAGAAACAATAGGTCTAATTCAACTCTGCCACCACACTACACGTCGGGCTGATTCAATTACTTTAGAATCTTAAAGGGGTCATGATGCTGCTAAAAAGAACATTATTTTGTGTATTTGGTGTAATGAAATGTGTTTATGCGGTTTAAAGTAAAGGATGTGATCATCCCAAATGGTCTAGAAACAACATAACTGACTGACGACTTCTCTATAATAATTAAGCCATTTTGGGAAATGAGCACGATCAAACATATGTTGTGGAGTGGAATCTGGGTCGGGGCAGACTATAGATTCTTACATTCGCATTTTGGTAGCCTATCCGTCCACTGCGGCTGCCATACTGAGAGACTAGTTATGAAAGTGCCCCTTATCCGATTGCAATCCAATGACAGGGACGCACATTTTGAAGGACAAAACAGTAGCCTATAGAATGTATTTTGAATGTCCGGTAGTCCTCAAATAACATAGTCTCATCTCGTCTTGTTAACGAAGACACGGCATAAATTTCGTCATAGTTTTTATCATCAGATATTTGTTTTAGCTCGTCAGCGTCTCATCTTAGTCACAGAAAAAAATGTTCGTTAATGAATATTTTTCGTTGTCGTCTTCGTTGACTAAATTAACACTGCGACAGGGTGATCATGACCCTGACGTGAACCGGCTTGGATGTACATTATCCCTTACATAATAATTTATACTTCTGACTCATCCCTTTTCTTTAAAAAATGGTTTAAAGGCTCAATTGTGAGGTTTATAATTTATAAAATTTTTGTTTTCGTGAAAACCTGTATCTCAACTGTAAATCAATTACTATTCCGTTGGCTACAACATGAAAGAAAGCCATTATACCATGTACATGAAAAATGTAGAAACATTGGACACAACTATGGGACACCATTGTGCAGCAGCAAGAATCACAACAAAAAAGGTACCTCAAGGTTGATCTAGGTAAATGTGTGCAAATGTGTAGGGCTCCATTCCTAATAGTGTTGTCAAAAGACCCGGTATTTCGGTACCAAGTCGGTACAAAAAAAATGAAAACGTTACGGTACCAGGTTTTTTAAAGTACCGGTGGTACCGAGTACCCGGTCAACCCGGTTCTTGATGCGCTATCCGAAAGCTATCCTCTTCCAGTGTTGCCAAGT
>NW_015629561.1:1430003-1439212 GCF_001515625.1 Sinocyclocheilus rhinocerous
TTTACTTTTTTCATACTTTTATTACTTGTGGGAAAACTTGAAACACTTTTAAATAAGTATAAAGAATGGCATTGGTTTTGTACATTTAATTTTTGTTTAACGTTATTAATAAAAATGTTGTTCAATTAGCATGTTTTTGTGTTTTACTTTGGTACCGAAATTGGTACCGAGAACCGTGGATTTTCACTGGTATCGGTACCGGATACTGAAATTTTGGTACCGTGACAACACTAATTCCTATATTATGCCTCGGGCCCCCAATTCACTAAATCCACCCGACTTTATCAATAGCTCAGAAAATAACTTTCATTGACGTGTCATGCTGTCTGTTAAAGTATTTATAATCAAATTATTAATTGCAGTTCGATAGTGGTCTTGATGAAGTTGAAATGATTTCAGGGTTGTCGTGCAATGCAGCACTGTTCTTAAGCACAGAAACATTACAAATATCACATCAACCCTTGGTTAAAGTAAATAAGAGCTGTAAAGTACCATTGTAATGAAGACAACAGGTGCAGTGTGCCCTAAGCTATATTCTCCCAGGTTGGATGTATTTTTAGAGCAAAGAGAAATGACAAACATTTTACGTGAGGTACCCCTGAATCAGCCTGATTTGGGACATATGTGTTCCTAGAAGCTAGACCTAGTCCTAGTCTGTAGAATAGATTACAGCCTGATGTTATTCTTACTCACTTAAAATGGGTTAAAAATGACCCAACAGATAACCCAATGGTGGGTTAATATAGCTCCGACCTCTTGTTGGGTTTTACCCTCAATAAACTCCTGATTTGCTGCTTATTAATAGTTAGTACGGTAGTTGTTAAGTTTAGGTATGGGGTAGGATTTAGGTATCTTGAATATGGTCATGCAGAACAAGTATTGGGTATCGTTTGAATTTTATCGATTCCAATTCTTATTAGGGGTGCACGATACCAGAACTGATCTGATATAAAAAAAATCAGAGTATTGGCCGATCTGATACCAGTGCAGTTTTTTTTTTTTTTTAATCAGTGTAGAATTTCTATACCTCTGTGTTGACCTGATCATCACTTTTGTGTGTTAAACACAATCTACTAAATCTAGACAACTTCACTATGAAGAAAAATAACAATTGAAAAAATATGTAATCGTAATATATGACAAGAATACTATTATAAACTAGGTTAGTGGATAATTCGGCAGGAAAAGTTACTCTAGAAAATTATGAGTGCACAATAATTTTATAAAATCTAAACATTTAGTGAAAAAAACATTATTTACAGGGCTCGACAATAAGAACTGCCCGATGGCCCGGGGCCAGCGTGAAAGACGCTCGGGACAGTTGACGGATTCTATTTGGTTCTATGGGTTCTATTTCTGACGAACTCCAGCGCTCTGACACAAAGGACCATTTCAAATATTCATAAGAGAATCGTGAAAAAATTGTTGCCTCAAAAATATTAAGCAGCACAAATGTTTACAACAGCACAAACATTACAATCAGAAATGGTTACTGAGCACCAAATTAGCATATTAGAATGATTTCTGATGGATCATGTGACACTGAAGACTAAATTGACAATATTTCACAATATTACAGTGTTTACTTTATTTTTAATAAATAAATGTAGCCTTGTCTTGACTTATATTACATATTGTAAAAAGGGGCATAATATGTCTCCTTTAATTTAATTTAATTCATACAGGCCTACCTCATGTTGCACGTTTGCACTTTTTGAGAAAAACAATTGCACAATAAAAAAGACTTTTCAGGTCGTTGTCCAATCCCTCACTTTTTCTAGTTATATAAGGTTAAAATATTTTGCCTGTAATTTTTATTTCTCATATCGCAATATAATATAGATATCGCCTGGACAGTGTAAAATATCATGATATGAATTTTAGCTCATATCGCCCACCCCTAGTGTGCGTTAAGAACAATTCATAGTGCTCTCTACTCCAGTGTTCTGTTACGAAACGAGTTATAAGAGGGCACTGAGTAAATGAATATTTCAACAACTATTTTAAAAATATATATAATTTAGAAGTTCATTTAAAAACTGCATTATGTGCAATTTACATGTTTGAATAATTTTTTTTAAAGTGAGTGTTGCTTGTTATATTTAAAAATAAATAGTAATTACATTTAAGTTTGGGCTCTGTTGTTAACTGTAACCTTATATTAGGCCTAATGTAAAAGGGCTCACTATAGTTAGAACATAAGCCAATGTAGATTTTTATCCCTAAGAAAAATTTTTTTATAGGCTAACTGAATTTATTTAAAGAGAGCAATTTGTTCAGTAAACCACTGTTTAATAATTAAAAAAAAAATTATCCTTTTTCCCCCCTGCTGTACTGAAACTGTACCGAACCGTGACGTGAAAACCGAGCTACGTACCGAACTGTCAGGTTTGTGTACCGTTACACCCCTTATGTATGTATGTATGTATGTATGTATATGTGTGTTTGTGTGTAAAATAGTATATCAGTCTGGTGAGTAAACTAAAAAATTTACCAGCCAAGGTGTGTATAGGGGGTTGGTTACCACTGTATCTTCTGTCGCAGTTGCACCGATCGACCTTTGGAATTTAAAATTTTAACCCAACTGGTTGCATTGTTATAGAAATAACCCAATAAACGTAGGAATAACCCAACAAAGTGACCCAATATGTAGGACTGTCACGATAACAACTTTTTGTTGTGCGATATATTGCCCCAGAAATAATTACGATAAGCGATATTATTGTCATTTTAAAGACCATTTTATGCCACTGAATATATAATCATAATGTAACAGCATAATAAGCGCGATAAGTCGATATATTGATTATTGCGACAGACCTACCAATATGTTTAACCCAGATACTGGGTACAGTAAACAACCCAACGTTTTTTAGTGTGTATATGTAGTATTTCATATGTCTGCCTGTTTTGCTTCTGACTTCCTATTATGATCCAAGTTTATTTCTAACATGGTCTTGTGATAAGGCCATTAATGTGTGTATCTTTGCTTGGGTCTGTCTTTTGTTTAGGCAGTGCCCCTGAGCAAATGTTGCATCAACATGCCCTGAATCTTACTTCTAAAATATATATATATATTTTTTTTTACTTTCAGTTTCATGATTTCCCACAGTGTCACTACTAAAATGTTGTAAAACTTTCAGTGGTTTACAATTTCTAGTTTGTCACTTGTTTCCTGTACTATAACCACAATCAGGCCAGTTTTAGACCGCTTCAGCTGCGGTGGTGGCTGCTTCAGCTGGCCCTTCATAATCAAGTCACAAAAGCAAATGTACATGTCAAGAGACATGTTAACTTCTTTATACAAGCCTTTTAAAACACTTGGGAATGATCAGAAGAACATGGCTAAATCTGATTCTGGAACACTATACATAATCTATGTTAGAAAGGCAATGACAGTTCTCTGAGGAAAAAAAAAAAGCTTGTGATGCACGGCTCAATGGAAGTCATGTGATTCACCCTCACTGAAGGCTGTGATTAAAATTGGTTTCGCTTATACGATTTACATACCGCATGTACTGGATTGACATTCTTTTCCAAAAAAAAAACCGACTGTATCCATTGTTATATATTATAATTGAGTTCTTCTAATGCTGAGAGGCTTTTAGTAAAGATCAATCTTTTTTCCAGCTCTTCTGTTAACCCCTATATAAACCATTGAAGACTTTTCTGCTCATTCATAATTTGTGGTTATAAACAGGCAGCCTTTCTGGCATGTTGGAAGGAAGGAAGGGAAAAGAAACATGCTTTTGTTGCTTTAATAGATATGATAAACAAATTGTGTGAGCTTTCAGACAGAGTATGGATTTTAAGGTGCAGCTCTGATTGATAATGTTTTACTAGATTTATTAGCTGATCTCAGCTAAGATAATCCTGGTTTGTCCAGTTGGTGAAGTTTGTGTATGTGGAATCATTTCATAACCGATATCTGAGGATGTGGGCTGAAAGGGAAGTAGGCCTACTTTTTAATTTTCTTTCCTTTTTTCCTGCACTTGCAGGGCTCGACAATAAGGACTGCCCGATGAAAGACGCTCGAGACCGTTGACGAGTTTGTTACTGGCCCAATCGGACCACTTCTGTGCATCGTCTTGAAAGCTTATCATTTGCACATATTTTTAAACCTTTCTAATTAAAAAATTAAGCAATTGAAAATTCAAGCAATTTTAAAGCATTCAAGCAAGACGCGGAAAACAACTTGCGCACTGTATTCTGTGTGTACAGTGCGTGTTCTTGCATTTGGACGGACAAATACATACAAAAGTATATCAGAATACCCATCTTGGCGAGTAACTTTAAAGATGATTTAATCCATATTTAATTTATACAGTGGAGGACAGATGCACCCGTTGACTGGCCATTTTTTGTATTAATTCAACCGATTTCTGTTATGGGGTTGCACACAAACTGTACTGCAATAATTTTCCAAAATGTAATTTGTGTAATTGATGTAACGCGTGTAAACGGCTGTTAACAGAGGCCAGAGACGCTGAAGATGGACACAAAGAGGAGAAAATACTGTACCAGACAAGCTCACTGTTCATGATGTACGCAATATTGAAACAAAAATCCTAAATATTGGATTGAGGGTTTATATGAATATGTTTCTGAGGGGAACTGACTGTCTTCAGAAAAGTTTACATGGCGTTACATTTTCATCTTGCCTCTGTGTAATGCATTTAAAGTAGTTTTGTGTTAATAAGTTGCAGCACTGCTTTACAGTGGTAACCAATGAAACGCTTTATTAGGTTGCGTGTCCACCAAAGCAGTTTTAGCCAGCTGAAAACGCCCAGCTCTGAGGGCTTGAGAGCGCAGCATTTTTTTTTCAGTTGAGACGCTGTGGTTGCTGTGATACGGAATATCCGCTGAAGTAATATGGCAGACGCATTGCGAATTAAATGTTTCTCCAAGCCTTATTTTTCATAACAATAATATGGTAGTCCAGCAATTCCATCTGGTAAAGACATAAATCCTCGGAGACAAGCAATATTAACTTCTCCATTGTTGTTCAGTTCAGTAGTAGTACAAGCAGGGTGTGACGGTCGGTCGGTATTAGTCCCACCGAGAAATAACGCCCCAGTGCTCAGCATGAAAAAGACGCTCAGCGCTCGGCACGCTCCTGCCGTTTTAAAAAAAGTGGCGCTCCCATTGAAAACAATTGAAAAAATACACTAGCCTCTGAAAAAAACGCTTTGGAGGACACACAGCCTTACTGCTGTTCCATAAGCACCACCTGCTGTCAGAAAGTGAATTTGCCTTCTCATTCAGCCCGTCTGACGTTTTTCCTAAAGCAGGGGTTCTCAAAGTTTACATTCAAAGGTCTGAATCTGAATTCTCATCAGCGTCAAAAGGTCTGAAATAATTATCACAAAACTTGTTTTTAATAAACATGCTTATAACTTTATATAAAAATTCAACTTTATATATGCTAAATATCATATTCATGACGTCATCAAGTCCTACTTCCATTTACTCTCTGAACTGTTACATACAGTACTGCATTTTTATACAACTAAATCCCCAATAAAGCAGTTCTCATTTACATATTTTCTGTTTCTGAAATAGTACTTCTATGTAACCTGCAGTCGCTTCAACTGAATTGCTAAAATCTTGAATTATAACTGCAATACGCTGTTATACAGCAGTGAATTATATTACTTTATTTTATATATCATGCAGCACAAATGTCCGTCTGTGTAACAAAATATGTGCATATTTACAGACGAACTACATTCATGTTCATATGCCAAGACAGTGAACAGTGATAGGTTTTTGGAAACGCTGTTTTGTACTCATTCATTCACAAGTCTGTTGTGGTTCGGTCAGTTGAATGGGTTGCTAACTCTGCCAAGAAAAACCTTGCGCTTGCGGGGCGAAACGGGTGACATTATTCTACTGAAAGAAAGCTAAAAGGTTTATCCAAAATTTGCTAGTTGCTATGCGCTTTGTCTTACAAAAAAGTTGGTAAACACTGCAACACTGGTTCGTGCACCCCTGTGTGTGTGTCTGCATGTGTGTGCCACGGAGGTCTGAGTGATATGAGTGCACTTGAAATACGAAGTGGATACGGGTCCGGATCGAATTCCCTCCGGACTGGAGTCCGGACATTGAGAATGGCTTTCCTAAAGCGTAATTTAATTTGTATCTTTGTTCTATATATTAATTTGTGCTATTGCTTGTAATTTGTTAATTTGTTCTTATTTACTGACTCTTCACTTTAATAATTTTTTTACTTTTATATTTGTTAGGCTAGTAGTTTTTGCTGTGGAATCAAAAATGGAATCGAGAATTGTAAAATTTAATTGGCATCTAAAATTTTGGTTGTCATATAAGCTTATTTATAAGAATAAAAGATAACATGGGTCAAAAACAATGCAACTTTTTTATTTTTTGTGGCAGGGCCATTGAAAATATTGTCAAGGCAAGTAAAAATTTGAACCACTGGCCCAACCGGGCCAGTAGAAAAAATCCTTAGCTTGTGTTAAATCCTTAATATTTGTATATTACATCATATTTATTGTGATATTCAATTATTGAATAAATAATTATATAAATATACATTCTTTTGTGATTTTTTGTGTTCAGACTGAAGGTAAAATTTCATAATTATGACAACTCAAATAATTTCTTTAATATCTGAAAAGCTATAATATCTATGTTAAAAAAATGCATGTTGCAATTGTCTGCCCAGAGTTTTCACACGTCTGTATTGTGGCTCTAATAATTATATTTGGTGAGGGTTGCTATGGTATTCTTTAGCCTAAAGTAAGTAATGGAAGAGACACCTGGTATTATTGCATTTGGTCTCTGACTGTGTATGGATGTGGCTGACATTGTTACATGAAAAAAAGGAAGCGTGTCTTAGCGTTGATCCTGCTGGCATATGGCTGTACTTCCTTTCTGTCTTTATGAAATTCTGACCGTTAAAGGTTATTTTTCTAATGGTAAACCAATCACAGAACCACACTTGTGGGTAAATTGGCAAATAGCTTAAATTTTAAATATGCTCACTGTAATTTTATATTGTATTGCTTATGTTTGTGTGGATCTATTTTGCTTTATTCTGTTTGTTTTTTTGTGTGTGTATTTTTTGTAATGTGCTTGCTCCTGATAGATGTATAAAATGCTAGGATTATGTAATAATCTTAGGTTGGAACATGGCATGTGTTTTTTCGTTATGACCAAATGTCATGATTGTGGTCATTTTTTAACATTTTGACCTTGTTTTGTGGTAAGGGAATGCATTACTCATGCACAACCTCTGTGTATGCTGCTACTTCCCCCCCCCCATATTACAGTAGTCGCCCATCACATAATTTAAAAGTGACATTTTGAAATTTTAAAAGTGAAATCTCACATATCCCACAGACATTTTAACCCCTCTTTTTATTTTAGTAAAGATAGAAGGTTTTTACTCTGGGAGCCATCAGTCCAGTCTACACTGTTAGACATTTCAAAGGGTTTTTACAGTAACTTACTGGCAACTCTGTTGCCAGTAAATTACTGTAATTAAGATTTACAGTAGCAAACTGTACCGTTTTACCGTAAATTACTATAAAAAAATCCAATTCATCAGTATATTACTGTAATTCAGTTATTTTAATATAGATTTCATTTGATTTTAAATTTTTTTATAATTAATTTTCTTTTTATCCTACATACTGTATGTACTACTGGCATTCAATTTAAACAGACACAATAATTACAAAATATCAAATTCTTTATTTTTTTAATACATTGAATGTATAGCACTTAAAATGCTGGAACAGTTCATCTTCACCATTTCTCCTGTCTTAGGACATTTTACAGAAACATAAACATAATGAAACATAATTACACACTTTTTAAAGGCAAACCCCATATAGAATACACAAACCTCTCAAAACCATAACTTATTTGTTCTCTTACCTGAATGATCAGTCTTGGTGTGGTTGGCATGCTCATGTCTTTCTTGATGCTTCATTGCAGTTGCCTTTAAAACACAAATACAAAAAATGCAGTAAAACTTAAATTCTATTAAAAACTATAACAAATTAATTCTAAAACTAAGGCCATAAAACTAGTTTAACCTTGCTAACATATGATTTTATTTTCTCAATAGGCTACTGGCCAACATTAACTAACACCTGAACAAAATTTCACATTAGTTAACTTAATGTTAATATAAGCGTTGCTCGTTAAAAATAATTTTAATTCGGTACGCTAATTCAATATGCTGACAAAGTCGTTTGAAAGGACAGCGCAGTTTACCTTGGTAAAGTTACCTCAATGTTAATGGGTAATTTGTTAACTGGTGTGCAAAAATCTGACAAAACGCACACACAGACATACATACATATATTTTTACCTTGCTTGCTGGTCTTATTCTCTCGTAAGGTGCATCGATACACATCGCGGATGTTCTCCGGAACTCTTCTACTCTCGCGGGTTCATCCCCGGGCAAAACCTGCGTCGCTGCCGCGCTGGTTCCGTGTCTTCCTCGGATGCGAGCAGCACGGTGTGATGCGTCAAAAGACAATATAGAACCCATTATAATCAGCGATACTATCTACAATGGATGTGGACCGTAAACTGATGCCCCGGTATATTTCTGACGTACAGTAGTACTACAAGCGCACGTGCTGTTACTGGCACGAAGGGCAAACTTATTTGTCAATCATTACAAGCGTTGTAACATGGCCAGTATAGTCTGTCCCAAGCTGTTGCGGCGTTGTAGACACGGTGCAGGACAAATCTTGTCAATCCAAATGTAAGAAGTGAGGAAAATTAAACAACCTCAATGGAATGGCGCCACAGAGGCCATTACGGCAAATACAGTAGTATACAGCAATTTTAAAAAATACAGTAAGTCACTGTATTCTCTGTATGACGTCACAGAAAATTCCCATGATGCAAAGGGTATTACAGTTACTTACTGTAAAGGGAATTAAGGGAATTTTACTGGGTGATATACAGTAAATAACTGTAGAAATTACAGAAATGTCTAACAGTGTTCAGTATATTTTTCTCTGTTTGTCTCTGTCTGTGTCTGTCTGTCTCGTTTTGTCTATCTACCCTTCAGTATATTTTTCTATTTGTGTATACCCGTCTGTCTGTCTCTGTCTTTCTGTCTGTCTCATTTTGTCTAACTACATCTCACAACAGGTGGAAAACCCCTAAGGGAGAACAGATGACTTAGCCAAATGGTGATTTGGTGATTTACGTGATTTACA
>NW_015629561.1:1442772-1447790 GCF_001515625.1 Sinocyclocheilus rhinocerous
GGGTAATTTGTTAACTGGTGTGCAAAAATCTGACAAAACGCACACACAGACATACATACATATATTTTTACCTTGCTTGCTGGTCTTATTCTCTCGTAAGGTGCATCGATACACATCGCGGATGTTCTCCGGAACTCTTCTACTCTCGCGGGTTCATCCCCGGGCAAAACCTGCGTCGCTGCCGCGCTGGTTCCGTGTCTTCCTCGGATGCGAGCAGCACGGTGTGATGCGTCAAAAGACAATATAGAACCCATTATAATCAGCGATACTATCTACAATGGATGTGGACCGTAAACTGATGCCCCGGTATATTTCTGACGTACAGTAGTACTACAAGCGCACGTGCTGTTACTGGCACGAAGGGCAAACTTATTTGTCAATCATTACAAGCGTTGTAACATGGCCAGTATAGTCTGTCCCAAGCTGTTGTGACGTTGTAGACACGGTGCAGGGCAAATCTTGTCAATCCAAATGTAAGAAATGAGGAATATAAAACAACCTCAATGGAATGGCGCCACAGAGGCCGTTACGGCAAATACAGTAGTATACAGCAATTTTAAAAAATACAGTAAGTCTCTGTATGTGGAGTTTGACGTCACAGAAAATTCCCATGATGCAAAGGGTATTACAGTTACTTACTGTAAAGGGAATTTGCAGTATTATACTGGGTGATATACAGTAAATAACTGTAGAAATTACAGAAATGTCTAACAGTGTAATGAATATGAAATCGGCTTATTAGACTTTGACATGAGCAGTCCCCTGTGTGGCTCTTCCTCTATTTCCATGGAAGTTAATTGACCACAGCCACTAAGGAGTTTCCCATCTCACAACCAGCAAGACAGGTGGAAAACCCCTAAGGGAGAACAGATGACTTAGCCAAATGGTGATTTGGTGATTTACACCAAAATGTCATCTGATAACACACGGAAATTACATCAGCAAAGTGTCTAATTTGGTGGCAGTTTTTAGATCACAATTATGAGAAGTGGGAATCAAATGGATCAGTGTAGTGAGCTCTAATGTCTCAACACACATCTACACTGGAATCAACTGGAGGAAGTGGGGATGTTACAGGATGTTTGGCGGACTTGTAGAAGTGAAACTTCTAACTGTCATATGCATTCTTTTACATGCAAGGACACCTGGTGGAGAAAGTTTGTAGTGTGAAGAGAACGACACTTCGTCTTTTAGCACAAATAGTGGCAGTTTATTAAAATTTGACTCAGCTACAGGGGTCTTCCTTATTAGCGGATTCTGAAATTGCTCCTTGTTCCCTTTCATAGCTCAGTGTTTAGGATATTAGCCATTTCATTCTGTATATAATTTGGTTAAAGTCTGCATTAAAATTAAAAAATGCTATTATTGATCTTATTGTGAATGAATTATTCATGCATATGTTCTTTTTTTTCAGTTTCAGGCCAGAGTGCCATTTTTTTCCCCCAATTATATTTAACAAAAATCGATTTGTGTTACTTGATATATTAATATAAAAATAAGTTTTACATATATTTGAAACTTTGCAGTTTGTAGTATTATATTTTTGGCTCTGTTCTTGCTAAGCATTGAGTATGCAAAATTATTCAACTTTGCAACACTGCAAATAATTTAGTTTTTTTTTTTTTTTATCCAATCCAAAAGGTCAAGGTGTGATATTTGAATTCTCTATTGATCAAACTTCAAAGGTTAAAGTTCACCAAACTAAATGCACATTGGAAGATGAAACTTCCCCTCATGTGCTTGTTATTCCGGCTTCCAGTGTTTGCATACGTATGAATGGAAGCACTCTAGTGTGACTGACAACTTTTTGTTAATGTACAACCCAAATAATCTGTTTATAATCAGATTGATTGCTCAGTCAGACTGAAAAGCCTTCATGTAAACATCTCAAGTGATTCGATTGAGCTTGATCTGAATAAAACTGAACTGTACTTTAGGGTTGGGTACCGTTCACATTTTAACCGGTACGGTACCTGTATCGGTACCTGAATTTCGGTGCCGGTACCCAACGGTACCTTTTTTCGGTACTTTACTCTGTGTAATTACAAAAACATTTATTTCCGTCAAAAAATAAGTCCAAAAGTCTCAATTTCACCAAGAGCTTGTAACACTCTAAAGAGAAAGGAAAAAATGAAATCGCATCATATGACCCCTTTAAAAAATTTTTATAATAGGCTAATAATTGTATTATTTTTTTTCTACAATTAAGTGATTAATCTGGTTGAAATATTTATTTTTATCATTAAATTATTTACTTAATATTTGATAGAAAATTGAATATTTAAAGATGTACATTATACTGTACAAAATCTGGTTGTAATATTTAAATGTTTTCTTTAAATTTGATAGAAAATTGAATATTTAAAGATGTACATTATACTGTACAAAAGTAATACTCAAACGGTAAAATTCTCGCGAAGTGACTCTCACACAGCAGCTCAAGATTAAGTTTTTGTGTTCATGCCGTGATATAGTGAGACGCAGAGGGCGAAAATCACCACGAGCGTCACGCGTGCTTCAGTATTTGTTTAGTAAACAAAACTGCGTTTCCGCCATTCATACATACAGAGGCAAGCGGAACATGCAGGATTCATATTTAAACTGTCTTTTTGCATTTTAATATTCACAGACACTAGTTCATATCGCGATTCAAATTAAGTGGCAGACCTACTTTTGATTTATTCGTCCAAAATTGAAGAATTCCGTGGCATTCCGTGCCATTTAAGTAAATTACGTTTTTATGAATGTTCTCCACGATCCCGTCCGTATTTTCGCAGAAACCATTATGGCCCTAGAAATGTAACCACACTTCAGAACATTTCGGCTTGCCCTGTGTGTTGTTTGAATGAGTTGCAGGGGTGACATCACGTCACAGGGTCTCTCTTTCTCTCTCTGTAGCGTATGCGCCCAGATGCGTTCTCAGGTACCGAAATTTGGCACCGATTGATTTAACGTGAATCGGTACTCGGTAGTACCGATGCAATTCGGTCGGTACCCAACCCTACTGTACTTGCGGTAGCTCCAGTGACATTGTTGTGGTGACTTTCTCCAGTTTTGAAAGTGGTGACTGGGCACTGTGTATGTGCTGAAGTTTTGTTTAGAAAACATGTAATGCACATGTGAATCAGATTGCAACCTTTAGGGTTCAAATAACAACTTTCAGAATCTGAAATCAGATTGGTTCCATTTTGATTGGCAAAAGTTAGTGCATGTAAACATACTGAATGAAAATGTTTACCCCGATTTTGGTTATTAGAACTGTATAAAGTTAATTCTGGACTGTATAAATACCAGAAGAGCATGTGGTGGTAACAAATAAAGGTATTGGCCTGCATAAGATGAGGTTTAGTTCAATTTGAACTTAAAAAAAACCAAAACGTTTTTTTTAGGGGATCAGTGCATTCAGATACAGTTGTCACTCTAAAACCCTTTCAATAGTCTTGTGAATCAGTAAGTAGTTTCAGATACAGTCCTTTTCTAGCAGGTTCATTTGTCATCCATTGCCTGCGGTGACCATAAGTGCAGTTGTGGGTTTACGGATGACATGTTTTGGCAGCAAGGGAGTGAGCTCTAGATTAGGGCTGCACGATATATCGTTTCAGCATCGATATCGTGATGTGCGCATCCGCGATAGTCACATCGCAGGATGTGCGATGTTTAGTATACTGATCGTTATATTTATACTAATCGTTTTCTTTGCTCACACACAAACACCGCGTTTACACCGGACGCGACAGCTGTACAGAGATACTCATTTTAACCCTTGTGTTGTGTTCAAAACCCTATAACACTTGTGATGTTCCAGGGCAAAAATGACCCGGGGAGGAAGAATAGGCCCGGGCTTATAAATCACTCATTATGGTATATTATCACCAAATATTGGATTCAATCTTTTTGTCAACTTCTTTTCTTTCATTTAGGACTGGTTTTGTATTTATATTTGCATCTGATTAATCGTAGGCCTCGTTTATCTGAGTAGGCACCTAATTTTTTAAGTGAAAAAAGCATTATTTATGAATAATTATCACAATATTGAATACAAACTGATGAAAATTTGCTCTGTTTATCACACTAGTGTGCTTTAATGTTTAATCAGGGAGTTTATTTTGAAAGGCTTTGATTTTGTACAAAGTGGCACCCGTAAGACCTCCGTTCATCTTCGGAACACAAATTAAGATATTTTTGATGAATTCTGAGACCTCTCTGACCCTCCCATAGACAGCAAGGGAACTACCCACGATCAAGGTGCAGAAATGTAGCAAGGAGATCGGTAAATTAATCCATGTGGCATCAGGGGTTCAACCGTAATTTTACGAAGCTACGAGAATACTTTTTGTACGCAAAGAAAACAAAAATAACGACTTTATTCAATTTGTCTCCTCCGCGTCACCCTGGTGCCATTTTGGAGAGTATCCACTGAACGTAAACAGCGTATGCAATTCCGAAGATGAACGGGGGTCTTATGGATTTGGATCAACATGAGGGTGAGTAATTAATGACAGAATTTATTTTTGGGTGAACTATCCCTTTAAGATTCTTATATAGAGAACATTTCATGGAACAACAAACCAATATTTATACTGTCACAAAAAAATAACACTGACACTGTCATACAGAGACAATGTCATGCAACAACAAATCTGACCATTGTGACATGAAAAAACAGCACTGCCATATAGAGAAAATTTCATGGTACAACAATATTGATATGCTCTGTCTTTGTGCTAAAGCATTTATTAGTAAACTTTTGTCTGCTTTGTGAGAACATGAAAGCCTCAAAACCTATTGTCATAATATTTTGTCTAGAAGGTGTGATGAAAGAAAGAAGATGAAAGAAAGATTATTTTGAAGCAGGGTGAAGCCAGTTCGTGTGTGTGTGTGGGTGAGTGAGAGAGAGCGAAAGAGAGAGTTATACTATCAGATTGATGAAATGATATTGGATGCAGTTCAGGGTAGGATGAAATAGAAAACTTGTAATACTCCCAATAGTTTGTATAAGTGTGTGTGTGTGTGTGTGT
>NW_015629561.1:1448891-1460621 GCF_001515625.1 Sinocyclocheilus rhinocerous
ATATGCTCTGTCTTTGTGCTAAAGCATTTATTAGTAAACTTTTGTCTGCTTTGTGAGAACATGAAAGCCTCAAAACCTATTATCATAATATTTTGTCTAGAAGGTGTGATGAAAGAAAGAAGATGAAAGAAATATTCTTTTGAAGCAGGGTGAAGCCAGTTCGTGTGTATGTGTGTGTGTGTGTGTGTGTGTGTGTGTGTGGTTGAGTGAGAGAGAGAGAGCGAGAAAGAGAGAGTTATACTATCAGATTGATGAAATGATATTGGATGCAGTTCAGGGTAGGATGAAATAGAACGCTTGTAATACTCCCAATAGTTTGTATACGTGTGTGTGTGTTAGCGTGAGTATGCATGCATCCACACATGAACAGGTCCATGGCCTTTATGTTTGCAAGCACACATGTACATATGTGAACGTGAACATGATCAACATGCTCCTGAACACTAATAGTTTCTCACTGGCAGATGTCTTTAATCAGATCAAGACACTTTGACACAAACATGTTTACTCTGACATGTGGATGGCCAGTCATCACAATGAGCAATAGTCTGTCATCACACACATGCACATTCCCCAAACACATACTCTGCACAAAGAGCGGTTAATACTAAAGTTAGTCTCTTCAGTCCCTAAACAGAAGCAGGTGGAAGATTCTGGCCGTCCACCTCCAGCCCTCCCTTCTCATCCTCTAGAAACCCCTCACCCCGCTCTTTTGTGTGCGTGTGGAGATGATCTTTTGTACTGGGCCTGAGGAAGGTGAATGGGCCACATCTGCTATTCTCCCACTGAGTGGGTGAAGGCAAAACACTGATAACAGATGGGCATGATTTTCCTGTAGATCTGTGGGTATTAAAGGAGCAGCAATTGAATTACTAGTTCATCCATTATTGAAAATTCTGACATTATTTACTCACCCTCATGTTGTTTCAAACTTTTTTTCTAATGTGAAACACAAAAGACATGGAAATATGGGAATAATGTTACTTCGGATATATATATAAAAAAAAAAAAACGAATGCGGGGTTGTCCTTGAGGACGGATCCAATTTGCAAAAAATGTGGACGCAAAGTGGCTGTAAAAGCAGGCAATACATCCAACATGTTCGCTCATATTCGTGGACACCATCCCTCTGTGCAGATAAAGGTATGTCGCATTTATAATAAGTTATAAGTTAAGGTCATATGATTTCCGTGATGCAGAGGGAATCCCGGTGCAGTCGTGAACATGGAATTTACAGTATAACGAGGATGTCACGTAAAACATGCTGATGGATCCACATCTGATGGATGGATAAATCAAAAGTAGATATGATAACGTTATGTGTCTGTGAATATTAAAGCGCAAAGAGACAGCTATATAAATAATCTGCTTGTTTCTGCATGTCTCTGAGTGGTGTCGTTTTATTTACTACACACTGAAGTACGCATACATGGTGTTTTCAGCATCTAAGTTACATAAACATGAACATCACCAGAGCTGCTCTGAAAGAAAAATTAAATAAACATTTCCTAGTTTTATTTGAGATAGGGTTGGGCCAATAGACGATGCCATTGTCCATCGCCGATGGCTGATAGAGATCAAGATTGTTGAGCTGGCATCGTCATCCCCTCCCCCCCCATACCCCCCGCAATCCGCCACATCCCAATACAGTGTCGGAAAGAAAATGACGTGTACTACGGAACCCCAAAAGGGAATTAAAACGAGATGGGAGGAAAATATATATTTCAATAACCTACTTTCTCTCGCAATTATATCATTGGGTAATTAGAGGTGAAAACTGGCACTCTTCGTGTGATATTGACTAACTTTTTTTCTGTGGTATTTTTATGCACATGGGCGTTTAGTCTTTCACAAAACATAGCTGACGTAGGGACATTATAACTAGCCACCATATTGATTTACGGTCTTAAATATGTCCAGCGCTTTTTAAAAAAAAAAAAAAGTCTGGTCCCTTTTTTATACAGTCTATGGTCTGGTCCAGCGTTTATCGGGTTGTGCGTCAGTAATAATGGTCCGTGGGGAAACACGGTGTTCCGTGTGTAGTTACAGTGAATGGACTGAACGAAGCCTCGAGGCAAACAATTTGCCTCGATGATTTTTTGTATTCGAGGAGTCGTTTCAGCCCTAGTTTAAATGCAATCGTGTGATCGGCGCTTTGGCTATTTGTATTAAGCTGTGCATAAATACATGATGCTGTTTTGTTCATTATTGTCTATGCAATTTACAAAATCATATTTGATTTATAAATATTAGTTTAGACGTTATGTACTTTTTTATAGACAGCCGTTATTTTCATTGCATTGAATAAACCGTTTAATGAGGTGCATTATTTTGCTCATTGCGCCCTCCTGTGGCCTCAGAAGATGGGCCAAACGTTTCCTTAACACTTATTTAATCTGCATATAAAATATAAGGATATATTTGTTTCAATTTTATTTTGTTATTTTGTTTAAGACTAAAATAAGTTGTTGTTTGCCTTAATAAATTGGGTAAATTAAAAATACAGTGGTTAAATTTAAACCTTTTTTCTACTGCTCTGTTTAATTTTCAATAATTATCGATACCAAATTATATGAAACATTATATCGTGATAATTTGTTTAGCTATATCACCCAGCCCTACGTGAACATCTCCTACCGTTACAACCCTATTTGAGAGACAGATGAAGACTGTAGTATGACTATGCAAAAAAACAGCTGCTTCTCCATTATGACTGTGCTTGTAAACATACTTAGTAAGCCTACAGTGTATTGCAGGTGTTAGCGTGAATCATAAAACTGAACTTGAATGACTTTGTAAGCAAAAGCAGTTTTGATTAGAACCTTTGATTGCTGTTATTATAAAAATACCATGAAGACTACTTTGTGTTTTTTCCTAAAAAGTGTGCCAGTATGCCACCATGGGTGTCATATTTGTTTGTGTATTTTGAAGTCTCAGCAGGTTGTTATTTGTTGTCAGGACATTAGCAGGATATCAAGGGTGCTTTGGGGCTTGCCAGTGAAACTGGAGCACACTCAGCCCCACCACATGTTTCATTGGAGAAAACCAACTCCCTCCCCTCTCACACGACACCACACGTGACGCCACCCCTTCTTTCATATCCTCTTCACATGCAAAACAAAGCTCGTGCCACCTGCCATATGTCCCTTCCTCCCTGTCACTCACAGTGATAAGTGCCAGATTTGTTAATGACATTTAATATCATAAAGTCACTACAGTCTAATATAGATGTTCCAGTTGCATTCAGGCCGGACAGGTGGCTGCCCTTCAAATCTCTGTTCCTGTGACGCAAGCTACATGCACCTAGTGCACCTTTAGACCCTTTATGACGCAGTTTCATTCAGAGTTCCCTTATTTACACACAGCATGCACACTAGGGTTGGGTATCGTTTGGGTTTTTTTCGATACCAGTGCCAAATCGATACTTTTAAAACTGTTCCGGTGCCTAAACCGATACTTATTAAAAATAAAATAAAATAAAAATTCCCCCAAAAATGATGGATTGGCCATTAGCACTATAAACACATGATGTCTGTTTCATTCATACTGGATGCCAGAGGGCGCCCTCGCACAGAAAATCCACATATCCAGTCACAGAAGTTGCGGAACTCATGACCCTCCAGGAAATCCCTTATATGGGGTGAATTCCAAACGGCTTTTTTGCGCCCTTGAAGGGCACTTTGGGAAGGGGACGCCATTTGTAGGGACGTTCCAAACGAAAGTGAACAACTGAATCCTCTCACGAAGGGCTAGGGGTGTAACGATTCACTCGTGTTCTCGCTACATCGATTACAAACCCTGACGATGCAATGCATCGATCTGAAACATGGATTTTTGAATCGTGAATGGCCGATTTCGGACAGTAATCGATTTAAAAAGCTAAGAATCGAATGAATCGTGATTTCTATAGCGATTCAATGATCATTACCTGAGCAGTCGAAGGCTGCGCATTTATTGCATGGACGGGACAAAAATTTAAGTGTCTGAAGCATACGCACAGTTCCATTGAATGAGAAATGTGTTTTAACAATGTTGTTAAACTGAATGTACGAAGGAAACCGTTAAAATAACCACAGCTTTAACAACAACCTTGAAATAAGCTATAGCATTTTATTTTATGAAAATGAGATAAAGAAGTTTTCGCACTTGAGAGAGAAGTGATCTCGCGCTCATAGAACTTAAGACGTGCCAGGCTATATCTGCAGCTGTATAAAAAGCAGAATGAACTGAAACGTTAAGACAATAAACACAATAAATAAATAACATTTATGAATGATGCAGTGCTAATTGACATATAATTTATTACAGTACAAAAACTATAAAGTATATTCTCTACCTTATTCTCTGCAGAAAATTTAAATAATTGTGTTTGGTATATGAAAAGTATGTCATTTTAATATTAATTAATAGTTTGAGCTTTTACAGTTAGCTTTGTGTAAAGAATACACGGAGCATTTGTTTGATCAAACTATTATATGATTCCCTTGTGTTTTACTCGGTTTAACTTGAACGAAACGTGATTGTGAATTGCTGAATAAATCGGCAAAGTAACAGCTCAAGTCTGAAAGAATGGAGGAACAGCTGTTCTGTGGAGGAGACGGTCTGGGTGGGGCAGATTCATGGGAATTATACGTTTAGTTCACGAACCAGCAGACTGCTTTTCATTTGTTGGTTAATCGGAAAATCGCTGCTCTTGTCCGGATAGAATGTGTGGGACTGCGGCTTTAATTTACACAACGCTTCTCCTCGTTCATTTTGACCTTTGGCGAGTCTCGTAACGTTAACTGTTTTTTCGTCGCGCTTCCGCTGCACTTTCATCATGGATGTAGACCTGAGGAAAAAATCAAATGAAATCATCAAGAAGATCCCGATCATGGGATTTTTTGTTTGTTTTTTTATAAAAATAAAAAAAACACTAGCTTTCTATTTTTTCTATTATATCTGCTTGTTTTTCTTTGTGTGTGTATATGTGTGTGTTTATATGTGTGTGTGTGTGTGTGTGTGTGTGTATAATATATATATATATATATACTGAACAAAAAATTATAAACGCAACACTTTTGTTTTTGCCCCCATTTTTCATGAGCTGAACTCAAAGATCTAAGACAATATAACAAAGAGTGAAAAATTTAAGGGGGTCTGAATACTTTCCGCACCCACTGTATATATATATATATATACACCTTGCTAAGTGTACTGCGTTAGACTAACCGAGACTTGTCATTTGCACTTGTATATTGTTGATCTTTTGTTAGTTTTGACTGCTTTTATTGTCCTCATTTGTAAGTCGCTTTGGATAAAAGCGTCTGCTAAATGACTAAATAAATAAAAATTTAGAGGAATCATTTAAATAATCCTGTGAATGCACTTAAAGAATGCAGAATCGAATCGTTAATTGAATCGAATCAAATTTAATTGTGAATCGAATCGAATTGAATCGTTCTGAATTTGCAAAAATTGTTCTTGAATCGAATCGATTTGCTGTTTTACCCAAAGATTCACAGCCTTACGAAGGGCCCTTCCAGAAGTCCGTTAGCGAAGGGAACATGCGATGGTCACTTTATGGAAGTGATTTCCGTTTGTGATCATGTGATCTTCGGTTAGGAGATCTTGCGATGCTGTTTAAAGCAAAGTTGGGGTTGATTTCGAGTTCACATACAAACGTAAGTAGAATAGGCTAATTAAATTAGTCTATTTTAATGTAAGTATATTTACATATTTACCGTAACATATTTTTCGTCAGTGATAGAAATATGATTTAAGACGTTGATGATCGACCTACACATTTAGGTATAGAAATTCTACACTCATTTAAAAAAACTGCGCTGGTATCGGATCGATATCGGTATATTTTTGGTATCGTATCGGTTCTGAAAAAGTGGTATCGAGCCATCCCTAGGCTGGGCGACATGGCAAAAAAAATAAAATCTAGATTTTTTTCAGAACGTTTGGCCGATTCTCGATTGTTACAGTTTTTAACTAGTCAACTTGAAAATGTAACTACAACATGATTCAAGTAACTTTTTCTTTATTAATCCTTTAGAAAAAGACATTTCTATTTTAAGTGCTCCACACATGAAATTGTTAACATGATGTAAATATTAAACAAATGACTTGTTAACGTTAAATATCTTTGTAAAAAAGATGATGAACTACAACTACATCTTCTACAAACTTGTCTTATACATATTATATGTTCAGAAATAATACAAGGAAAATGCTTTAAAAAAAATCAAAAGTCAAGGTAATTCCAAATTACTGAAGGTATAACACCAGTAGACTATTATTAACTAGGCTCTAAATGTACTGTAAAAACAATGAACAGCAGCTTTCAGCCTGTCACCATGATGCAAACATGAAATTTCAGACATACAGTAGTAGTAGTTCTTTACAGGTTTTTATTCGATTGCTGCTTTTACACAGTTTTTCTATGTAAACATGGACGCGTTTGACTGTTGCGCTCGCGTCTATTGCAGCGTCTCATGCATGAAACGACATGCTAAAAACGCGGCGCTCAAGGTAAAAGTTCAACTCCCATCTTCCTGCATTTTTTCCTATTCCACTGCCCGCGGCACATCTTTGTAAACACAGAAGTGCATTCTGTCTGAATGGCACCTAGTGATATATTCTACTTATAGTCCTTCACAGAGCGTGTCACACGTGAGCGGTTAATCACGTGCGCCGACATGTGGGTGGATCATTCTTTTCTCTTTACTGTTAACATTGGCATATTGTCAATGTGTCTAATTCTAACGTTTGGTAATATTTCAATTCAAAATCGTGATTCATCAATTTATAAAAAATTTAATCGTGGCAAAACATTCAATTCTAATTAATCGATAAAATCGGAAAAATCGCCCAGCCCTACTATGATGGTAAAGCTGAATTTTTAGCAGCCATTACTCCAGTCCTCAGTGTCAAATAATCCTTCAGAAATCATTCTAATATGCTGATTTAGTGCTAAAGAAAATTTCTTTATCAATATTAAATATTAACACAACCTTGGTGAGCAAAATAGACTTTCAAAAACATGAAAAATCGTAATGATTCTGAACTTTTGACCGGTAGTTTGTTTGAATAAATCTTCTAATGCTGTTAAATAATAGAACAAATTGTTTCCAATCATTAGTGTTCATTTTCTCAAGAGTTTATTGCAGCCAGCAAAATGATTACATCTCTGCAGTGGTTTGGAATAGAAGAATACTAGTCATTAGAAAACAATTATATAATTAGAAAGTTGAAACTTTTACTTGAGTGCATAAAATGATGGAAGTCACGTATCAATAAAAGAAAATTATTTCTATATATTTGGTCCCATAAATGCCATTATTTATCTTTCCCACCAATTTTAATAATTTTTTTTTGCCTTCAACTTCATTGTGTGGTCTGACAAATTATTTTGAAACTGCATGCATGATTAAAAAAAGTGTTTTAATATAAAATGTGGTTTTAAATATTGTAGCAAATCACACTGCTTAGATTTCTTGCCGTCTACTCTTTTCCACATCAAATCAGTCACTGAGTGGAACTAGACATTGGCATATTTGAGTAGTCTTTAATATTTTTAAGTGTGAGGTTATCCCATCTGTCATTTAAAATGCAATCAAATGTCAAAACATTTAACAAACCCTAATATGGTATTTGAAATGACAGTCAAGTCAAGTAGAAGTGGAGTCATTCAGGTCCATCACACTCTAGGCTACTAAATATGAACAGAAAAAAAAACCCTCTTGTTCTACTGAGCAATGGTGAAATGCCACCTTGAAATGAAATATTACAGCTATCAGTCTGTGCTTGAGAACTAGAGGGCTTTGGTGAGAGAAGGCTTTGTGACTGCTACTGTCTGTTGTGCAGTGTGTGGGTGACATCAGATGTGAGATTGACATGATACATGTATTTATTTTGGTTTTCATTTACATTTGTGATAACCGGTCCTCTCACATCAGACAAGTAGGTCTGAATCACACCTGTATACATGGTTGGTTTCTAGCAAATGAAGGTTCCTGGTTTAGCTCTGCCAAATAAGCTGTTTAGCCCCAGTAGACTGGATTGATGATATGAGGTTTCACAGGCGTGATGTGGGCAGTGTGCAAAGAGAGGAATCCTGAAACCTCTTAAGCCGGCTATCTGGACAAGAGAGAATGTATGCTGGCGCAAATTTCCAGGGCTCTGACTTGGGAGTGAAACTGGATGTTCCATTTAGACAGAACATTTAAGGGTATAGTGTAGAAAGCCATCATTTAAAAAAAAAAATGAAGGACATTTATCTATACTTACAGTCTTTACATTTGGGCAAAACCATTGCTTAGTTGGCTGCAGTAGATTATATGCGTTGGTCTTGGGATGTGTGGAGTTTAATTGGTTTATGAAGGGATTTATGAGGTCACTCACGTAACATTTAAAAGAGTAGCATTGCAATGTTTTGGTGTTAAACTGAATACAGTACAAAGCAATGTTACATTCAATTTCTTTAGTGGATGATCATCTACAGAAATCGGCAGAATCTCACAAATAAATAGTGGACTAGAGTATGATCAGTTTTATCATGATTGTCTGATCGTTGTGCAATGAATTTTATGTAAATCACCACCCAGTTCCTTCCCTTATATACACCATTCGCTCTTATAATCTCATACTAGGAATTGACAGAAGCACTCCAAAATGACATCCATGATTGACCATCAAACCACATTAACTGTGACCCGACTTGACTGAATTAGAGTCACTACACTGGAGCTGTCCCAAATTAAAGAATTTCTAATGGATATGATCAGTTTAAAATACCATGCTGTAAGATAACTTGGACTAAACTGTACAATAATGTAAATGTAAAAAGTGTAGAGTAAAAAAATGCATGCTGTTAGCATGATGTTGGCAAAAACATAATGCCTAGATCTTGATGTATTAAGGGGTTGTTACCTGTAGGGGGAGGCAAAACTCTACAAATCTGGTTAGTGGCAGATAAAAAAACAGACAAGAATATATATATATATACAGTATATGTATGTATGTGTGTATAGAGAGAGAGTTTGTCCTTTTTATATAATATATAAGAAATATAAATTGTAAATATGTATATGCTTTTGCAACTAAATAACTTGGTCTCCTTTTCATCTTCTCTTTAAGATGCTTCATGACTGTCCCAAAGCTAGGCTAGAAGTGGAGCTACACTGGCGGGCCTCCTCATGTACCCACATCGTCAGGATTATTGACGTCTATGAGAATCTGTACCAAAACAGGAAGTGCCTTCTTATTGTAATGGAGTGGTGAGTCATCAACTTCATCATCTTTTGCTTCTTCAGTATAGAGATCAAAATGATCAGTTTTTTGTAGTCTTTTCTATGTTTCACTTCCTTTTTGGACAACTTTCCATTTATAAGCAACTTATAATTCTGTGAATATGGATGTTCCATTCATAAACGGTTCACCTAGAGCAACCCTAGATTAGGTTTTTTGTTTCATGGTAAATGCTGATCAGGCATCTTTATTTCCTGGATCATCCCAACTTGGTATTAAACCTGCAATTTTTGCTGTTGTGGCCCTTATTCTTAACCATCCGGGGTGTAAAACTGCCAGATTATTAAAATCATCACTTAAAGCGTGTTTTTATATAGCAGTAGAGTCATTATTATGGGAACAGAAGTCGATTTGATGTTTCATTAGTAACATTTGGGCAATTACAGTTTGAGTATAGACATTTCATGAGCAATATAATGACTTGACATTTGCAGTGCACCCAGCATTGTGTCTGTCTGTGTCCTGAATTGCATTGTCATAAAAGCCTTGATTCATTTAGTTACTCTTTTTACACAGCCCCTTAACTCATTTGTAATGTTTTGCCGAGGTTTCAGTGCCTCATCTGTGTAAATAGTTTACCAGCAGGTGTTTGGAGGTTACTTACGGTAAACACTCATACACCTATGTGCCCCTTTCATGTTTGAGAAAATTCAGAAGTCCCCTGTCTGATGACGTATCTCCTTATGTGGTGACCATCCTTCATATAGACTATATTTGCATATATACTATAGTTGCATAACCAGACACTTGTTTCCCACACTTGCAACATGTATGCTAGCAGGTAACATCCTTATCTGCTTACCACCATTGTGCGCTCCTTAGCAAGGCAGTTGAACCCAGGTTGCTTGACTGGGACGGTCCCTGCTGTAATCAAAATGCAAGTGGCATGGATCCGAGTTCTCGTATAATGACGCAAAATAATAATGTTTTGGTTAAGTCTGCAATAGACTACTTAAATTGCAAACTACTGATATGATTATTTAAAAGATTTCAGGGAAGAGAGAATGGCATTGCTGTGAAAGTGTTTTAGTATAGGTTTTTACATATGGTTCGTCAACATTTATAGATCTATTTATTTATTAGATCTATCAGTCAGTTCAGTCAGAGAGTTCCGAGTTAACTGAAACATTCACAGAAACTTGCTAACTCTAATACAGTTTTGCTTTCGAAATTTAAACTTGAGACGTTATAAAAACATCTTAAAGGTAACATATCATGAAAATCTGACTTGTACAGGTTTTAAGTGCTATAATCAGGTCCACGGTGCATCTACCAACCAAGGAAACATGAAAAAGATTAACCCAGTAACTTTGTTTTGGTAAGCCTTTTTCTGCAAGCGTCTGAGAAAACGAGCGCGTCTGATTTCGCTCCCTTGGTGACGTTGCTAAGGGATCTCATTATAATATTACCGCCCCGTAATCTGTAAATGTAACACACCCACAGCACCGTCATTGTGTTTTCGCAAGCGACAACGGTGTACCAGTTCTAATACCATGGTGAAAGTTTGAGCAAAACATACTAACTGTTCTGCCTTTGTCTGCACAGACGAGCACAGAACACTCCAGAGACTTATATTCTATATTGCCTGGATGAAATCTCCAACAGGTTTGAATTGTTTGATGTACCATTTGTACAGAGGTAATGTGATTGTTGTGAAATGCAATCTTACATCCAAATTTTTTTTATTTTCAGCAAAAAATTATTGTCATCATGATATATTTTCTTATCGTGGAATAAAATGACTCATATACTCATAAGACTGTATAAAAAATTACTCATAAGGCTGTATAAGATATAGGCTTTTGGTCATATCGCCCACCTCTAATTTGAATATTCTATATATATCCCCCAGACTGTGCACTAAATACTTAATATTTTCACAGAGTATTATTTAGTATTGCTTCCTAAGTCAATTTGTGACACCATCTTGTCTAGTTTCAACATGATTTGGCTATCTGAAATGCATGCTTTCACTGAAAACATCAAAGTGATGTGCTTGTGACTTTTCCATTCAAGTGTTTGATCTTGAACTCACACACCTATGTTGTATCAGATATGATGATATGAGTATCAGAAATCACACCTCCTATTTTCCATTTCTTTGATTTGATCATTTTCATGGTGTCACTTATGTGCTGACTCGCACATTTTCTTTACCGTCTGTTTTGGTGAGGTAGAGAAACTCACATCATGGTGCCAGGACAATTGTCTCTCTATGAATGTGAGTAAAACTAAAGCTTACATTTCACTGCTGGTCATATATTCTCTATGTAACCATGTATGTGACAAATAAAAAATCTTGAATCTTGTAGGAAGTCAAAAACTTTGTTTGTCACCACTGTTGTTTACCAGCAGATGTGAGCTTATGTGAATTTTTAGGGTGAGGATTCTTAGAGTTTAGAATTTAAGTTTATATATATATATATATATATA
>NW_015629561.1:1460733-1467227 GCF_001515625.1 Sinocyclocheilus rhinocerous
AAATAATTGAAGACAAAATGTGTTTTACTGAGAAAAAACAAGATTTGGTTTTTAAAAAGCCTTTTTCCAAAAGGTACATCTGGAAAAAGGGGGGTCGTCTTATAATCAGGGTCGTCTTATATTCGGGCCAATACGGGTATATATATATATATTTTTTTTTTGTATTGTCAAAAGTCCATCAGATGACGCTTGCATGTAAATTCACTACAATTCAACAAAAAATTTAAAGACACTGACTATCAATGTGATGACAACTGATAGTTTTGTGCTATAAAAGGTTACCGATCTTTTTAGCGGAACCCATTTTGATGGAAGGTCGACTATATGCATAGTGTGGAGGTTGGTCACACCCTTGTATTCTGCACAAATGTTGAGTTTGCGAAATGTCTTCATCTAAATGTACCAAATAACAGAGAGGAGGTCACTCTGTGTTTCTACTTCTGTGACCTCTCCTTCCTGTACATTTCCTTATTTCTGCACAATAAAATCTTATGTACATTCCTAACTTCTTTAATATTCCTTTTTGAAATTAAGTTTGACTCTTTGCATGTCACAGATGCTCTTTGTTTGATAGGTGCAAAAATAAATCAATACATTCCTTTTCTTCTGCTTTGCAGTCCATTGTCTCCTATTAAGAGCATTGTTTCATGGATGATGCAAGATTTCATGCATCATTTTGATGTAAGAGACTCATAGGGAAGTGTAGTGTTTCTTTAGAAACCGTTGATTCTTTCTCTGTTTGTAAGACGGAAATGAGTGTGTGAGGAGCTTCCAGACATGAGTGATAGTGTGGTATCAGTGGCTCTTGGGGTATCATTAACGTCTTATAGAAACATCCATATATAACTGCTGGTAAGTCATAATGCAAATATTAAAATAAGCTGGTTGAAGGTATATCATAGATTGCAAAGATCATGAATTATTTACAAGAAATCAGGCCAAAGACATCCAGCTACTCAGCACGCAGGAAACAGAATCTACAGGTCATCAGGACTGAGTGTGCGGCAGGTGATGGAAATGGAAAATGCCAACACTGGTGTTCAGCTTCAAATATATATTTTCTAAGAAAAGTTACACATAGAAATTATGGTACAACCCAACTCTTCGGTGTTTTGTACCATAAATCATATGCTTTTGACATTTCAACGCTTAAGCTTAACACTTTTTTGGCACATTCAGCTATAGTATATAATATATCGACTGTTGGATAGGACACGAAGCGTCTGGCGTTTAGTGAGACTGAAAGCAGTAAAACCTGATGTGGTTGTTCATAGCCCCTATTTCACAGTGAGTTAGGCTTTTTCAGTCAAACTCATACGGTGTTTTTCTATTTCTGTCAGGCTTTTGATGATTTCACCTGAAACTGACTGCAGTTCTAGGTGAGCTGTAGAAATGAAACTCGCCCTGCACACTGGCCCATAGTGGAGATGTGAGAACAGCATGATTCTTTGCATTTACATATATGTACATGGTTATCAGCAGTTTGCACCCCCTTTCACAAATTCTCATGCTTTATCATTACAGTACCGGATGTGCTAGCAGCACATTAAGTAGACTAAGAGTTTTTAAGTCCCCCCCCAATCGTCCTCTTTTCTGATGAGGGACAGACAGTCTTTCTAAGCCCACTGACCCAGTTTCTCACAACTGGCAAGTTTTCAAGAAATGGAGCTCACCCGACTTGCACACCTAGCAGTGGTTTGCGTATAATCGGAAATGATAACCACAATGATGACATAGGGACAACGGTGAAAGGTCCCCCCTTTATGTGTGTGGTTTTTAATGCATTTGTTTGAACTCTCAATGCTTTTAGAGGAAACATTGCCATAGCTTCCTGTCGCCATTTCTATTTCAAATCCACTGTTGTACATTCAGCCAAATGTGATGGTTAATAATAATAATAATAGTAAATGGCCTTATATAGTAAATGCATCTTGCACTTTTCATGTAATGTTATTACATAATAGTTTAATATCTTTATATATTCTTTTTTTCTCCACTAATATGATGTTACTTGATATATTTTGTGATATGTCAGCTGATTTTTGCTTTATGCATTTGTTTTGAAGCATGGATGGTGGTGAGCTGTTCAGTCGGATTCAGGACAGAGGGGACCAGGCATTTACTGAGAGAGGTACCGGCATTGTCTACTCTCTTTTCATAGTGTATATAAATATGTTTAAGAATGTCAAAATAATAAATAAACCCTTTTGCCACAATACTTAATTCAATATTTTAATTGTATTGTTCTGTTGGCTTTTCAGAGGCTTCTGATATCATGAAGAGTATAGGAGAGGCCATTCAGTATTTACATGCAATAAACATCGCACACCGAGACGTCAAGGTAATAATCTTATGATGACCAATATTGATGAAATTAATGAAAATGATTTTGCCTTCATGGTTTTCTTAACTGAATATGACTGAAAATCCACTTTGCAGCCAGAAAACCTCTTATATACCTCTAAAAGGCCCAACACCCTTCTCAAACTGACAGACTTTGGGTTTGCAAAAGAGACAACCTCACACAACTCTCTGGCCACCCCTTGCTATACTCCTTATTATGTTGGTAAGAATATCAGAATTATCAGTAAGCAGGTGTCAGGATGGCCATTTGATCCCACTCATAAAACCTTTCCATTTGTAAGTATTTTCATCTTTTTCATGTTATAGCCCCAGAGGTTCTTGGTCCAGAAAAGTATGACAAGTCCTGTGACATGTGGTCTTTGGGTGTCATCATGTATATTCTGTAAGTGAATCTGTCTCGTATGTTGTGCATACACCATTTTTCTCTGTCTAGGCCTCTATTTAAATGGGTTTTGTCACTCTTGACCTTGTAAAGTGTGTCTGATATATTGCAACTCTCACTTTATTCAACTTCCAGGCTCTGTGGTTATCCACCTTTCTATTCCAACCACGGATTGGCTATATCCCCTGGTATGAAGAAACGAATCCGCATGGGACAGTACGAGTTTCCAAATCCTGAATGGTCAGAAGTTTCAGAGGAAGGTATTTGGCAAGTTCCTGTTTTGTAAAAACAACTTGAGAAATCGTTCTTAGAATGCTGTTATCTTCAAGTCATTTGTTTTGCGTGTTTCTTTCTAAGAATGATTATAGATTTGAGTGACTCACTCTTCCTATTTTTGTAGCCAAGCAACTCATCAGAACATTACTGAAAACTGAGCCGACACAAAGGATGACCATCACAGAGTTTATGAACCACCCCTGGATCAATGTGAATGATTATTAGCATTATTTTATGCATTCTGTGTTGATCTAGACAAATGGGTTTCCTTTGTACATTATATTTGACTTACTATGTTATATGGTTATTTACGTGGCTATAGCAATCAATGGAGGTACCACAGACGCCCCTACATACTAGCCGTGTTCTGAAAGAAGAGAAAGACACATGGGAGGATGTCAAGGTGAGGCCTCCCACAACAAAAAAGTCTTCTCAGAACATCTGACATATTTTTTTTGCAGTCACTGCACCTCAGATCCATATCTTCATTCTGTTTAATGCTGCTACGTCTGTGTTCCACAGGAAGAAATGACTAGTGCCTTGGCAACAATGAGAGTCGACTATGAGCAAATCAAAATCAAGAGGATTGAAGACTCGTCCAATCCACTGCTGATGAAGAGGAGAAAGAAAGCCAACAATATAGCTCCTGAAAACGAGACGCCCGCTTGCTAAGGACACATTCACTCTGTAGTACATGCACACACACATTTTACACTCGTACGTCAGTTGAAAAGTTTGATTTAAGGAAGCAATATCTCAACAAAGAAGTTAATGCAAGGGATTTTTTTTTTATATTTGTTTTTAATCACTCAACATCTGTAACTAATACACCACTTCGCTACCAAAAGAAAGTGGCTGTACAATTATGATACAAGACTATACATTTTGGAGTTGTGAAGCAGCCGACGTCCGCTAATTTGCTCCTTAAAGTGTTCACAAATACTGTTTTTCACATGGTGTTTAGTGGGGTAATCAGAAACCTAAGTTAGTTACCTTTTGCGTTTAATTTTTTTCCTTTCTCTCCTTTTTTTTAATCAAAAGTCATTGGTACATGAGTTCATGAGTTAAACACACTTAACACTGTTTGTTTTAATCATGTTCCATTCTGAGTTATGGGACGGCTCAAAATAAGTTGCCCTGTATTAGAATGATTATTCAGTTTCTTTCCTTCTGCTCATGTTCTGAGGAGCCTATGCATAGTGCTAGCTTTGCTGTTTGTTCTTAAATGCTCTTTTGCAGTAAAAGACAGTTCTGGTGTCCAGATGAAAATGTATTTTTGAAATGACTCTTTGAATGTAGACCGCACTCTGTTCTTTACTGTGAAAATGTCTGTCAGTATTGTTCAGGGTCCTGTCAAGTAAAAATACAAGATCTTTTTTGAGCTTTAGATCCAACTAGCCTCATGCTGGTCTTCAGATTGAGGGGAAAACAGCATATATTGCCCTTCTTTCTCATTGGTTTTGATCAGGCTTACCATGGAAAGCCAGTCCAACACATTGTTTTAGCCCTCTGCTTGCTCAATGATACGCTTATTGCACATCGTTGTGGGTGCACAATGATTTGCCTTGAATAGATCCTATGCATATTTGTTTTCAACTAGTTTTTCCTAGTTGAATGTTAACCCATGCTCTGGTATTTCATTTCACAAATACCTACTAAAAAACAGTAGACGTAGTCTGCTGGTTGTTAACCCACCACCTTGAACCGCAAAGCCCATTTGTATTTTCTTAAGTGTGTAATGAATGAATTATGAAATGGGATCTTTGTGAAGGTGATAGTTCTTCATGACTGTGGAATGAATATATGCGATAGCTGTCGAATGTACTCTTCATTATGCCAGTGCATTTTTTGTTTGTCGTGTCTGTTCAATGCCTACCATGCAGTAAGTGTTTGAATGCACCTATTGAGAGCAGCTTATAGGTACCAGGTGTTAAAGGAACAAAGAAATGCCCCCTTTGGCTTAAGGCCTCGTGTTCTGGAAATTTTTAAGGGATGCAGGGAATCCTACGCATCCTGCAGACTGATTTATAGCTGCACTGATTGACATATGCTGAAAGGTTGTATCTTGTTTTATTTTTCGATATAGTTTTTTTTAAAACTGTATATTCATGTTTGTTGTGTGATTGATCCTCTTTTTAAGGACATGATTTAATGCTCACAATGTTGAACATGCAGAGTCAGTATACTCCCAAACAGCAGATAACTCCTTCATGATTTCAGTGCCCCTCTTGCAAATAACTAATCTTTTTCGGAAACTGTTTGCCGTTTCTTTGATAGCCACTTTGTAGGATCTTTTCCCTTCCCCATACATTCATTTCTAAAGGCAAAGACTACAATATCATCAAAGTTGAAAAACAGACTAGAATTCCCACAGAATGTAATACTAACAAGGGAAAGGCAGATACGTGTCTGTTTTTAGTATTTAACTGCTGTAATTAGTTCTTGGTCTGCTTCAACTTTGGATTAAAACACCTAAAAACCCAACTGTCTGCGTCTCATTTAAATGAAGGATTATGTTAAGACCATTTCTAGTATGAACAAGTTCTGAACTGTATTTACAGAAGTGTTTGTGGAATATGTTAATGTTCTCATATTAACTTGTCAAATATCTCCCATTCACTTTAGGAAATTGATCATGAATATATAATTCAGTTCTCATAGTCCCAAACCAAGTAATTAAATGCAGATATCATGAGATCTAAAAATTATTTATTCTTAACTAATTCAATCTTTTCTCACCCTTTATTAACCTTTCTCACACTGATGGGATCCTCTCTTTTTCATAATGCAATATTTTCTTTAATGGTAGAGGAACGTATTAATAAGTTCTGCAGCTGATGGAAAAAAGATAACGATAAACCTGAATGACAGAAAATAAAAATTTACTCAAGAGCTAAGTGAAATTGAAGAGGCAACAGATCAGTTTTGTTTATGAATAATTAGAAACATATCATTGCTCAGAAAGGATAGTGGTAGTGGGCTAGTGAGTTTCCTAATAAATATAGTTTTAGGTTTAATTTTACTGTTTGGGGAAACACCTAGCATGCACAGTATTGAGGGATGGCTTACATTGCAAAATGTGACTAAGTAGAGTCAACAGCAGCACCAGTATTTTGAAAGAGCCACTAAAGATGACGGCTCTTAGATTTCACAACCCAGATTCAGAAGAAGCGAAAAACAGTCACTACAGTGGGTATAGAAAAGAAACACCCCCCGCCTCCTGCCTCCTTTAAAATAATCAAATAATAAAATTGCTTTGCAGCCTGAAATGACGAGACACACAGTTTGTTTTATCCAGCTGTATTTACTCAGTGCAACGTATATCATCCAAGTGGAAGATATAACACCAAAAATTAAAAAACAGAATCACTGAGTTGGAAAAAGGATCACCCCCCTCCTAAAAATGACTTGTAAACTCAATCAGCTGTAGCTAATCACCTTCTCAATGACACACAAAGCCATTTGACTTTCA
>NW_015629561.1:1467402-1467753 GCF_001515625.1 Sinocyclocheilus rhinocerous
GACCAAGAGGCCTACAGCAACTCTGAAGCAGCTGCAGGAATTTATGACAAGGAGTGGTCATTGTGTGCATGTGACGACAAGATCACAAATTCTCCTCAAATGTGGCTTGTATGGGAGGGTTGCAAGAAAAAAAGCCACTCCTCAAGAAAGTCCACATGCAGTCTTGACTGAGCTTTGCCAAAATGCACCTTGAAGAAAGAATTCTCCACAAAGGTGGCTTGTATGGGAGGGTTGCAAGAAAAAAAGCCACTCCTCAAGAAAGTCCACATGCTCCACATGCAGAGCTTTGCCAAAATGCACCTTGAAGATAATGAGGCAGATGAGACTAAAATTGAATTATTTGAATTATTT
>NW_015629561.1:1470704-1471523 GCF_001515625.1 Sinocyclocheilus rhinocerous
GACCAAGAGGCCTACAGCAACTCTGAAGCAGTTGCAGGAATTTATGACAAAGAGTGGTCATTGTGTGCATGTGACAACAATATCACAAATTCTCCACAAAGGTGGCTTGTATGGGAGGGTTGCAAGAAAAAAAGCCACTCCTCAAGAAAGTCCACATGCAGTCTTGACTGAGCTTTGCCAAAATGCACCTTGAAGATAATGAGGCAGATGAGACTAAAATTGAATTATTTGGCCTCGAAACCAAACGATAGGCTATGTCTGGTGGAAATCCAATACTGCTCACCATCTAAATAACAGCATTCCTACAGTAAAGCATGGAGGTGGTAATATCCTGTTATGGGGGTGTTTCTCTGCAGCAGGGACTGGAGCACTTGTCAGGATGGAAGGAAAAATGGATGGGTCAAAAGGCTGTAATTAAAGCAAAAGGTGGTTCAACAAAATACTGACACATGGGGATGATCCTTTTTTACAATTCAGTGATTCTGTTTTTTTATTTTTTATTTTTCTTATAAGTTGGTGTTTTATCTTTATAAGTTGCACTGAGTAAATACAGCTGGATAAAACAAAAACTGTGTCCGTCTTTAGACTGGAGCACTTGTCAGGATGGAAGGAAAAATGGATGGGTCAAAAGGCTGTAATTAAAGCAAAAGGTGGTTCAACAAAATACTGACACATGGGGTGATCCTTTTTCCAACTCTGTTAAATACAACTAGTTAAAACAAAAACTGTCCCTCTTCATTTCAACAAAATGTGGTTGTTTTAAAGGGGCGTTTTATATATATATATATATATATATAGAGAGAGAGAGAGAGAGAGAGA
>NW_015629561.1:1471567-1474374 GCF_001515625.1 Sinocyclocheilus rhinocerous
CTGATCTATTTAAATGTAATCAACGGGAGTCTTTCTAGTGTAAATGACTCTCTCACTGAATCGGTTAGGCCAGAGGTCTCCAACCCTACTCCTGGGGACCCACTTGTCCAGCAAAGTTTGTCCAACCTGCTTGTGTATTTTCAAGCAGTCCTGAAGAGCTTGATTAGGGTTGGAGCTAAACACTGCAGGACAGTGGGTCCCCAGGAGCAGGGTTGAAGACCTCGGGGTTAGGCGGTTCTTTCAAACGCTTCGGAGCCATTTTCGCGCGTGTTTAGCCAGTTGTACGCAACTGTCCAGTACTTCACGCCTAGACTGCTGACGCTTCAGTATCTCATGAGTCAGGACAGTGGGTCACCAATGCGATGAACAGATTCACCACCTGAGATTAATGGAAATAAGGGGGAAAATCACATTTACTCGGCAGACCAAAGATAAAACCGAAGATAAATCCATCAAACACAAATTCAGGTGAGATGTCGTTTGTTAACTAGTGAGAGCACTCAATTGATTAAAATGACTAGCTGCACCCCAAAATACATTTTCAAGGACTTTGTTATTGTTGTATGTTGCTTGGAGATGATAACATAGTCGGGTTCGTTGTATTCCTAAAACAGGGGCCAGTTGCATAAACATAGCCACTATGTTAAGACCGTGTTTTAAGAACTAGTTTAACTAACTAGCAGTTAGCCAAGAGGTAATCAGACTTACTTTTATTATTCAAACTGGGCCAGTCTATCTTTTTGTAACGTTATGACCAGTCTTAATGAAAACAAATTAGATGACTAACTTTTTAAGAGTAGTCTAAGCAGTTTATGCAACCGGCTACAATGTAGTAAACTTACTACATTATTGCTTTATCTTCTCAACAAACGCGTATGCACAGCTAATAGCTATATAATGTTTTTGAAGGTGTATTATGAAGATGTTTTAACAATTTGAACAAATTACAGCTTGCTATTTTTAATATATATCACACATGAAAAAACATGAAGTGGCTTCAATTTAGAATACATTTCCATGTAGTGTACTGTAACTAGCTATTTTTTTTTAAATATAGCTTTTATCTTAGCATATGGGCCAAGTTAATGTAGGTTACTAATTTACTTGACAGGTTTTTCTTGACAGTCTTCAAAGTGTCATCTTTCTAAATATTGCAGCACAACCTATGTGCCTTGAGTCAATGTGAGTACCACTGTAATATTGAATGGTCATAGTCATGCCATGAATGGCTCTATGATTCTGTGAAAACATGAAAAACCCACTTCTAGCTAGATTCTAGCTATAACTGAGTCATGCCATTGTATAAGAAATGATTCATCCTCATGTTCTTAGTATACCACACCTGAAGGGAAATCACCTTTCCTGATTTATACTCCCACGTCGTCCCCCGTTCACCCCCTAAACAGAGGCCCGTAATTGACGGTAAAAAATATTGACTAAAAAGAAATATTGGTAAAGGTATAGTTAACTTAAAAATAAACACATTTTACATAAATCTTCTCACCCTCATGTCTTTCCAAACCCATATGATTTACTGTTTTCTGCTGAACACAAATAGATATTAAAAAATGTCTCTTCATTGACTTAAACCTTATTTTGTGTGCCTAAAGGCCAATTCATGACAGCCGCAGACCAATGCAACAGCCAGCCAATATAGTATGTAACTTCTCAGATATTCCAAGACCCGACAAAGCAGATTCAGCGTTTAATTGGCGAAACCAAGCACTGACCAACGCAAACAGACACTGACAGGGTAAACACAGATGAGATAAAAGCTGACAAATGTGTCTGTTACCATTTGCCGGCATCAGTGTGGTGTAGAAATAACAAAGTCATACAGGTTTGGAACGACATGAGGGTGAGTAAATGATAGGGGTGCACCGATATAATTTTTTCAGAACTGATCCGATCCGATACCAAAAATTCTGAGTATCGGCCAATACTGATCCGATACCAGCACAGTTTTTTTTTTAAATCAGTGTAGAATTTCTATACATCTGTGTGTTGACCTGATCATCACTGTTTTGAGTGTTAAACACAATCTACTAAATATAGGCTACGTTCACACTGTAAATTTTTGGGATTGACAACCACATTTACTTACAGGTGTGAGTCTCGAAACGTGAGTCTCACGTTCATACAGCAACTTACAGTAGCTTCTCGAATACTGTCTGTATGAACGTGCAAGGGGAGTCAAGTCTGTATTATGGCTGGGCGATATGTAAAAAGTATTTTATCGATAATCGCCTTAATAAATCTAGCTAAATCTGATAATATCATCTATTCGAGCCCCGCCCCTGCCGAAGACAACATAGCCGACACGCATCGTAAACACACCAGTTTGGTTGCGCTTTATCTGACAGTAACCTGTGATTCAGTAAGCTTAATTTAATTAAAGGTTTGCTTTTCTTTTCTTCCTTTGTGCTTAAAGGGATAGTCCACCCAAAAATGAAAATTCTGTCATTATTTACTCACCCTCATGTCGTTCCAAACCCGCAAGACCTTCGTTCATCTTCGGAACACAGATTAAGATATTTTTTGATGAAAGGTGAGGGCTCTCGGACCCTGCATAGACAGCAACGCAACTGTAATGTTCCCAGGTCCAGAAACGTAGCAAGGACATTGGTAAAACAGTCCATGTGACATCAGTAGCTCAACTTCCATTTTGCGAAGCTACGAGAATACTTTTTGAGGGCAAAGAAAACAAAAAGAAAAATTTTTTCAACAATTCTTCTCCCCCGAGTTACGTCTTCCGCCATTTTAGAGAGTATCACAATGCATACGCACGCTTTCCCCTAAGCATAAAC